>NW_027279317.1:135000-164491 GCF_046629955.1 Centroberyx affinis | reverse complement strand
CTTGTGAATTCAGCGATCTAGGAAGTGAAGCTTTTTCGTCGCTCTGAAATGTAAATGTAAGTAATTATGATTCTTAATAACGCCTACCATCCGCCCAGCACCGGCATCACTCATGACAAACGCAATTTACTTATAGATGCCATTTACACAAACCTCCACATTTGATGAGTCAGTACGCCTGCCTCTGTTCTCAGCTCCACAAGTTGTCTGCAGACTAAAGTGCCCATGTCAGCACTTCACTTCCACTCACTGTCACCTACCTCACTCTGAGAACTTGTTTCTGTTTGTGTGTGGAATAGAATATGGCACTGTGGTCATACAACATGCGTGTGTCACATTAGACTTGTCTGATCTTTGTCATGAGAAAATGGCAGATGATCCAGAGTAACATAACTCATTCATAAAATCCAAAGCCTCCTGCCTGCATCCCCCAACACACACCCCACACACACACACACACACACACACACACACACACACACACACACACACACAGTGAGTCAGTTGATGGATGCAGCGCGATGACGATAATTATGTGCGCACATGAGTATACCGACAAATTCTGGGGTTAAGAATAGAACCGCAGGCGATGACACATCCAGTGAGGAGGCTGATTTTGCCTGAATTAGCCGGTCATTGTTTTGTGTCAAATTCTAGGTGATCCCAGAGAAAGTCCTACGTCACTCAGTTCTACTCTGAGGGCTTGTTACATCTAGAACAGTGGTTCTCTGATGAATTGTTAAACTTCAGCATTATTTCATTTAGAAGTTAACACAATTAGAGAATGTAGAAGAATGACTGTTTTGATCATAGTTTATCTGTTATCTCTCTGCCTACAATACAGATAGTCATGGGATTCTGGACAAAATCATATCTGACAATAAAAATATTCTCAGATTTGGGTCCGAGAGACAAAATCTCATCAAATGGGGTCTGTGGCTCTAATGTGGACTAAATTAGGGTCCTTGATATGGAAAAGGTTGAGAATCACTGATCTAGAAGATTTTGCTGTAACTACAAATTTGGCGCTCAGTTATCATCTGATGTGAGTCTTCTTTAAGAATTGTAAATTATGCACTGATTCATATGATGTACTACAACACTGAGATTTACACACACATTCTCGGTGTCTCAAAGATATAGAGGCTGAAACACACACACACATACAGTACATACATTCTATACCTCCACATGCCAATGGCCATGGCTCTATTTATTTTCCCTCATTAGTTTTAAATGGCCCGTCCAGACGTTACTGTGGCCCCTGCTTTTAATCATTGGAGAGAGCTCAGTTCGGCGCTGGCTGCCTCCTCTTTGATGTCCCCAGTCAGTTAGTCAGCCAGCCAACCAGCCAGCCAGCTTCTCTCCTTCCTTCCCTCCCTGCTACTGCAGATAGCGGCCTACTCTGCCTCTTTACAGAGCTCCAAATATTAATATTCAGATTTTTTGTAAAATAGCTGGGGGTTAAGTGCCTTGTTCAAGGTTGTCTTTATAGTTGTGGTTGAAGGACAGGGAGCATTACTTATTCCCTGTCCCTATCCAGATATTTACCAGCTGCTTCAGGATTGAAACTAGTGATCTTCTAGTCACAAACCCGCTTCTTTAGCTTCTAGCCTACTGCCGCCCAAGGTTTACAAGGATTGTTAGAAAACCTTCACACTTGATTTGATCTACAGAGTTTGGGCTCAGATAAAGGAGAGAGAAGAAAGAGCTGCAACCTAAGGATGCTGCGTGTACTGCGGTGTGGGGGCTGGCTGACCATCAATTGATTGAACAATTGCATGTTATATTTTATGTGTGATTTTGCCTGTGATTTGTGTGGGGTTAGAGTTGTGGCTGTGTGGTGCCTCTGGTTACGTTATAGTTTAAAACCTCATCTCTTCAAAAAACAATGCCGGTAAAGTTCATGCAGTTCATTTTTTTGTGAAAAAATATTTTGTTTTTGCCAATGGGATGTTTTTACTTTTCGAGATCATTGCAAATACAATAGTGGCTCAATTGAACTGACTGTAATTGGTAATTACTTGGTATTTAAAATGTCTAACTAACATGCAGGTTTAATGAGAAGTTTGTAAGAACCTAGTCCAACTGGTCGACATAACGCACCAAAAAAGTAGGAATTGTGGTAATGTTGCCTTGCTGTGCTGCTGATTCTAAGTTTAATTATGCCTGAAATATACTGTATATGTATATATACATGTATATATATTTATAAGTCTGTTCAGTTCTGTCCATACTCTCTTCCAGTTTTATTTGAGCACAAATACAGATACAAATAATTTTCCTCACTGAACAGACACAAACACTAACAGCGCCACATCTACACACATCTAGTGCGCACATGCAGCACACACACACAAAAGCATTTATTTATACACATATACACCCACCTACAAGCACATCTGGACACCTGTCACACGCATAGAATCATATACAGTATGTGCGCAAGACCCTTATATACATCATACATCCACCCACACACACCCGAGACGATTACACACACAGACAGACACATACATACACACACAGTCTACAGTCTACGGGCTTAATGATGCTACATGCCTGATCCGTCAAAGGCAAGGAGCAACCACATTCTTCAGTATGACCCATCTTTCCAATTGCTGTATAATGGCTGTATTGTTAAATTACAAGCATGAGTCCCCAATGCACTGCTGAGACTCGTCAACGGGACATTCATCCACTAACAACCCAGGTCATCATGGAAGAGACGTCAAGAGGTCAAACGGAAAGATTTGTTGCAGTGAGAGGGATTGTCGATTATTTCTGGATCACCTGAACCAATGAGGAGAGTCGTGGCTGTGATGGCATCAGGTTGTTGTGTGTGCAGCACAGGCACAGATGCATGAATATACTGTATATAAGGCTCTTTTTCTTGAAAACTGACAGATAACAGCAGTTTTTTTTGGAGATACAAGATGCTCATCTGACCGCTAGTGATACTCTACTTCTTCAATGAAGAAAAACCTAGAGAACTCGTTGTACTACCACATCCACGGTCATGGATCCAGAGTCTATCAACAATTCCAAAAAGTGTATCAAGATTTCCAAACCTCTTTTTCTATCCAGACAACCACAGAACAAGGCATTGGCGGGAAAGACTTTCTGAGGTTAGGATTCATTTGCCTGGAGTTAGAGGTGGGCTATGGTGGGAGCATGTATGTGTGCGTGTGTGTGAGTGTGTGTGTGTGTGTGTGTGCATGTGCCTGAGTGTTCTCTTTTGCTGCATGTTTGATAACAGGATGTGGTGGTTGAATGTTTCCATGAAACATCCACTGATTTACACATCATCTAACAATAAAGACTAACAATAGTGTGTGTGTGTGTGTGTGTGTGCGTGTGCATGTGCATGTGTGCACGTGCATGCGTGTGTCTGTGTGTGTGTGTTCTACATGACAGTGGGGGGTCGGGCCACAGACGTGTCTTCACAGAGAGCCCAACAGGAGTGCCGAATGAGAGCGATATGGTAATAAGAATAATAAGCCTGTGATATGAATGACATCATCACAGACTGAACTGTTTTGAATTTCTCTGTCTGGAGGCCTAAACACACACTATTAGCAAGGATAGCACTTCATTTTGGCAGATAGCTGGACTCGTGCCTCTATTCATTACGAGGGAAGGGTCGTAATTTACAGAAAAGACTGGTGACTAATGGGAAATTACAGTTAAAACAGTTTGAAAACTAGCAAACATTCATTTCAATTTAGCTTTATGTCATCGCCACGTTGACTTTTTTCACCAAGATCGCGGAGAGACAAAATATTATTACTGAAGCATCTTGATTATGTTTGACCTATCCAAGTCTTTTCAGATCAGTTGCTGCGCAGTAAGGGACACAGGAGTAGGATTGGATCCAGCTGGTATATGGCTATATATCCTGTGATACTACTGGGTGGTACGGTGCTGCACCACAGAGTGTGCGCTCTCTCCTGATCCCAAAGTGATTTATTCCATTTTAATACGGCGCTGTTTGCTTTGGAGTATGATATGTATTTGGTCATGAGACATTAATAGAGTAGAAAACAACATGTTGAAAAATGAGCCCGCTGACGTGTCTGTGTGTGTATGTGTTTGTGTGTGTGTGTGTGTGTGTGTGTGTGCTCTGCAAGAGTCTTGAGGCCCACGCTGTCACTCAGCCCAGCTCGCAGGGTGGTCCAAACACTGAGCCCTCTTTACTCAGTCACACACACACACACACATACACACAAACAAACAAACACTCACTGGTGTACATGTAATGACATACATAACAAAGTATACATAAATATATGGCCATATATATGACCATAATGAAGCAATCAAATAACCTCAGCGCTTCCCCTCTTCCTGTCCCAAACCGAACACCTAAATATACCTCCACACACTGCAATACACAGCAACAGAAACGGAGAGTCCAGAGGAAAGGAATAGCGCTACACAGCAACCCTTTCATGGCTTCACATTTGGCATGGCCAAAGTTTTCACTGGTAGGATGCTAAGTTTGACAGCACAGTTTCTTAGCCAGTGACTAACTGCCATTTGGCAGTTTTTCGGTAAGTCGGCCAAGCTAGCAGACCTGAAGCAAAGCGGAGGTAGAAGGGGAAGCTTGCTGGCCCTCCTGCTGGAATCTGACTGGGTTAAACCTGAGCCTACAGCAATCACATTACACCACCTGAAATTGTTCTGCAAAAGCACCATGGCCTCTTGATTGACCCTTGCTTATGTTTGTCCTGATAAAGCTTCTCACCATTAAAGGAAATGGCTGAGATCTTATCAGTGTCATGGTTTCCCATTTTCCAAAAGCTACTTAACACTAACATTGTTTTTGTTGTTCTGTTAATGGGACGAGGGCGATCTTGATTTTGAGATGCTTTAGCAAAGCTAGGCATTGAACAGCATTAAAACAAATCCATCTAGCCATCAATCCGCCATTTGATTAGTCATTAATTTGGTTGGTGGAGGTTTCAGACATCTTGACATTCTAAGGAGAGTGCAGCACTTCTGGTGCAAATGGCACCCAGCCATGGCAGATCAAACCCCAAACCTACTTAACAAGGTTACCAGACCTTAAACCCTGATCTCTGTTAGCCCCACCACGCACCACTACAAAGACACCCAGCTCTATGATTACTTACAGAATTACCGCAGTAAGAAAAAATGAAGCAAAAATGAAAGGCTGAAGGAAAAAGTGGTCTTTTTGAGCATGTGTGCGTAATTGCAGCGAAAGCACCTCGCAGAACGGGTTGTCTGGAGACGCATGGAATGCAAGTCGTGCCAAAGGAATGTGACACAAAAGTTGATGGTTTGTTGTTTGTTGATATGTCAAGAACTGAAACATCCTGCAAGCCATTACCATCCAAAACAATAATTTAGATGTTTAATCGGAGTATATACTTTGCAGCAACAAAAAGACAGTTGTTGCCACATTTAAAGAAGTTCAAACATCAGAAAATTATGTTCCTTTCATGAGTACCAGACCAAGGCTTGATTTTCCATATCTGTTCTTCCAAAAGACAACAAGCCACAAAGTGAGCTCACAAGTGATTTATTTGGGCTATTAGCACTGCCATGTATCTGGATTAGCTCCACTTGCGTCTTCCAGGTGAGGGGGAAATGAGTCGTTAATATTTGTGCTACGCTACAGTTCTCCGACAGCATCACGGCTCGCACAGCAGGAAGCACGAGCCTCCCTCCCCTTCCCGCTATTAGACATTCACTGAACAAATACTGCAAATGAGCCCCGCTTCCCCCCCAGAACGGTAATAAGCTGTAATTGCCTGTAATCTGAATACATTAGCCCTAAGAGGAGCCTGTTGCGTTTGTATGCAATCATGGTAGAGCTTGAGGACTAAAATAAGATGGCAAGAAGAGTGTATGAATCTCTGTAAGCCACCAGCAGCCTTGTTCTGGCTTGGCTCATGAAGAGCTCTCAAAGCACAACGGGTTCCAAGTTGGTTGGTGATGGTATTGTAATATAGATTACCATTATACATACAGTGTCAGCACATCATAGCGTTGTATGAGTGGACTCTTACGGCCCTGCTCCACTACAGCCATCGGGCGTCAGGCATTGCTGGCGTAATGGTGATGGCAACGCGATGCAACGCTGGTAGTGGAGCTCTAACGTTAGGGGCGTAAGTGGACTCTAAGCACAGGAATCAGTGCCCTGCAGAAACCTTGTATGTACAATTTTGGCATAACTCATTTTGCTTTTTACTGGAATTCACAGCTGACATTATCTGCCATGTGTGGAAAATGTTTTAGACCGCGGGACCAAGCCAATACAATTATACTGTATTGTAAAATCTCAAAATTACATGGTCGCCAAATGGGAAAATGGCCACCAAATGGAAAATTCCTGACATTTTGGCTTTTTGGAAAGAAAAGAAAGTAAGACACTTCTGATGATCTGAGATTGAGGGGGGATTGTCAGTGAAGCAGAGAGCCGCCGGCATTGACATGATGTCCTCGACCACAACTGATAGATGGAGGACAACATTATTCATAGTCCTGAGGGAGACTTTAAGGGGGCTTTTGTGAGTCTCTTGAAATCAGCCCAAGCTACTCCCCTCTCTTTTTTGCTGTTTTTCAAACACATGGCTGTTTTCCTTCGACATGTTTTGTTTTGTTTCTACAATGCCATCTCCTCCAATGCTGCTGGCGACTGGCTGCGCTCCCCTCACCAGGATGTCAGTCTGGTGGTTGGCGCGTTTTCTTCCTCTCTCTCACTCTCTCTCTTTTCCTCTCATTTATTTTCTCGTTGTACCCATTTCTCTCCCTCTCTCTGACTCTCTAGAGTTGGAGGCGCCATTGTGTGTTTGCAGCTTGTTTACGAGGAACACTGATTCACCCAGTGAGGTTTGGCTTGCTCGTACAAGGAGGGGAAGAAATATGAATGAATGTACAACACCCCAACCCTCCACTACCACCCTCCATTCCCAGATCCTCCCATCATCTTTCCTCTTCCCTCCATGTTCCTCAGCCACCTATAGTCCCACTTTTCCACTGGTGTGTGTGTCAGTGAGAGTGTATTTGTGTAGAGCCAGAGGGGCGGCCAACACAGGCCAGAGGCTCATTTTTGTGGCCAGGCCAGTGTGTATCCCGACGGCTTGCAGGCGTCTCGGGGGCCAGCTCCCCCTTCCAGCTCCATTCCCTCACCCCAGGGCCTCTCCAGAGAGTCCCAGCAACCAGCCATCGCTTAGTCATTTCTAGATCCTCCAGGACAAAAACCAGTACTTGGTTTCAAGCATTTATTAAAAATGACAGGCTGTGTTTGCGAGACCTGTCCTGGGAGAGGAGGATGAGGCAGAGGGGGAAAAAAAGACATGTATCCAAAACTGGAAAGAACATCGGGAGAGGGTTTCACGGCTGGGTTGGCGATGGGAAGTCTTGGACTAAATTGTAATGGTATCTCTCCAAAAATGTCAAGGTTAAAAATGTCTGCCTGCTTGCCTGCCTCCCTGGCCGCTGATGGCCATGTTCTCTGTCTCTTGTGTGCAAAGCCTGTGGTTGCCATAGAGACCCGCAATATTGCCTATTCTGGTACAGTGGCTTATTATTGAAAGAGTAAACTAGCTGGAACTCTCAAACTCAAATATGCTGAACCAAGGACAGACGTCTATATTTATCCCTACCAGTGGAGAAAACATCTAAAACTATGGGGCAGATGGTGAAATGTTGAACTGCAGCAATTATATCAAGCAATAATATCCATGACATGTATCATTAGGAATGGCAGCCAGGAATTACTTTTGATATTTTGATGATCCTTATGATCAATTAATGAGCTCTTGGGGTGAAGTGTATATGAGAGAGTCTCTCTGAGGCATGAAGAATTGAGCTGCAGCCTTTGGCTCGCCCCAAAGGTTCACGTGGCAAA
This sequence comes from Centroberyx affinis, assembly GCF_046629955.1. Taxonomy (NCBI): domain Eukaryota; kingdom Metazoa; phylum Chordata; class Actinopteri; order Beryciformes; family Berycidae; genus Centroberyx; species Centroberyx affinis. The sequence continues at coordinate 156,612 of NW_027279317.1, read as the reverse complement.
CAAATAAAACGGCACATGGATTTGAGAAAGTTCAGGAGTTCAGGACATCGGCGAAGGAAGGGGGGTGGTATTTGATTTCTCGCTGACACAAGAGGAAAAAGTTGGGGGTTGACGAGAGAGAGAGACAGGGCATGGAGACAGCAGCATCCTCTGCCTCACACCTCCTCTTTCCCACGGTATTTGGTTTGTTTACAAGCAGGAGTCAGTGACAGGTTGACTCCTTGTATCCTGGCTCCAACCAGCGCCAGGTAGGAGGCAGCCAGGCTGGACTCGAAGGCCTTCCTACCGCTTAAAGACCCACACAGACCAGCGTGACCGACAGTCTGGGTTTTCCATGTCATAACATACCCCTCCCCAACCCCCGACTGACGCCAAGCCTTTCTCCTTCCTCTCTGCTGTCTCATTCTCCAGCCCCCTCCCCTCTCCTTTTGCCATCTCTTCATCTCTCCGGGGGGCTACAGTAGCCGTGAAGCAGTGTGACCCACACCAGGGGTCTCTCTCTCTCTCTCTCTCTCTCACTCATCTAATCATTTCTCCAGTTTATGCCGTTTTGGCGTCAGTGTCCGGATGCTGATACCCAAGACAGAGAACCCGACCCCTGCTGACTCCACACTGCCTCCCGCTCCCCAGAAACAACCCCCACCCCACCCTCACCTCCATTTCCCAACAACCCACTCACCCTGGCGCTCCCCCTCCTTCTCCCTTCACGACCCTCTTTGCCACCCCGAGGCCTCTAATTTACAGTGTTTGTGTGTCCTGAGATATCCGTGAACGGCTGGCTATTCTGGGCATGTGGAACACGGCATCAATGCCGGATACCTCGCTCCTAGGCATCCACGCGATTACCCCTATCTGCACCCCACTCCCATACCACGCCGGCCAAGGAGCGTTCAAGCAGGCAGGCTCCAGGGTCTTACCTAATAGCAGTCACACAGTCTGCAGAACATTTTGCTTTGTCACAAAAGGCTGGAGATGTGATACCAGTGGTCTGATAAGCATGTTCAACAGGGGTGACAACTGGGCCGGATTGTTATGTTTTAGAGGAGCAAGAATGCGTCTGTCAACAAATGAATCGCAGTAAAGCACAATCTAGCGATGGACCGAAACCAAGAGTTTGGGACATGCTTACTTTCTATCCCAAGACAGAATGTAGCTGTGTCTATGCAATGCATAAATGAGTGTATTTTGTGCGTACAAGTATGTGAGACTGTATGAGTGGCTGACTGAGAGTGTCTCGGTGTGAGAAAGCTTCTAACTCCATAAGAGCTGGAGAGCCAGAGAGCCAAAGAGAGAGGAGAGAGCAAGATACAGAAAGTGAGAAAGAGAGACACACACACATGCGCGCGCGCACACACACACACACACACACACACACACAGAGGAAGAGAGGGAGTAAGAGAGAGTGAGGGGCCTCGGAGATTCCGTATTCCCCATAACACGCATTCCCATCCCAGGCATTTGAAAGAAGAAATACCACAGTCTCCGCAGCTCTACAGCTCTCGTAAATAATCCGGGTCCGGGCGCCACCTCAGAATCCCCAGCCTGGTCCCCGGCCTGGTGGGTGCCATGTCCTGCTCAGGGGGTGGGGTTTGAGGAGGGGAGGGGAGGGGGTGGGGGGTTATTGCGGGAAGCGAGGCGAGGAAAAGGGGAGGAGAGGAGGGAGAGGGGTGTCCAAGCCTGCTCTTGCATCATCATCAGGGTGCTGCTTGGCTGGGTGCCGGGGTGAGATGGGAGAGGGGAGGGGGGAGGGGGGGGGGGGGGGGGGGGGGGAGGCGAAGGAGTGTGAGGGGCGTACCTGGGCAAAGCTGGAGGTAAAGAGGGTGGGGGAGCGATCGAATGACCACTTCTCTCTGTTTCTCACATTTTCTACCCACCACCACCCCTCCGCAGCCCTCCCCTCCCCCTGCAAAGACTCTCTCCTGACAGTGAGAAGGTGTCTGAAGGATTGGAGGGGGTCGGGGAGAGTATATCTGTACCCCCAAACCCCGCCTACACGTTTGTTGCTGCCATGCTGATTTCTGTCCAGTCAGCCTTTTCCCAGCTATCATTGCAAATATAGGAATTTGACCTTAAATGATTAAAGGAAACCATTACCCCATCTCTTTGGTGATGTCTCCAGTCCTGATAATGAGTCATTATATTGAATTAATTAAGAATAATTAAGTTCCTTCAATATACCTCCCCACTTGTCCTGAGCCCCCAGGTTCTGTGTAACACTGACCCAAGCATTCTGTCAACAAAGGTGTTTGCTGCACCCATGTTTTATGGCTTGGTTTTTGGGGTAGTGTGTGTGTGTGTGTGAGCGTGTTTATATTTATGTTTGTGTGTGGCGCAAAACCTCAAGACTCAGTGCCAATAATGCTGCTTCACTGCGTTCATCATGGGATTCTTCCAGCTTAAATTTTGGACCAAATGAAAATCATGTGAGAGATTAGGTATAATAGATGGGAGTTTTTCCCATTATGTGGGATGCAAGCTCTTCCCATTTCTCCATCTTCAGTCAATGACTTCCAAAACAAGGACTGTTTATGGGCTTAGGGGACAAGGAGCTGGTCGAGTGTGGAAACCGGGCCCCAAGGTTTAAACTGGCCTGGCAAGATGGAGAGAGAGAGAGAGAGAGAGAGAGAGAGAGAGAGAGAGAGTAAGGGAGAGTGAGGGAGACAATGAGAGAAAGGAAGAAAGAGAGCATCAAGGATCAAAGAGAGGGAAGGAGAGAGAGACAGAGCGAGACTGAGATAGAGCAGATTGGTGACAGAGAGAGAGAGACATACGGTGCACAAACAAACTGCTCTAAGACACTCCAACATACAGCGCACTTGAACTCAGTGACACTGTGCAACACACACACACACACACACACACACACACACACACCGATAGTGGGCCTTACAGCAGTCTCCCCCTACATGTCTCCATCGAGTGCAGCTTGTGGAATGGGTCTGCAATGACAACTGTGCATAACTGCTCCACATGCCACAGGGCTTGCAGCAGCAATCAGAACCAAACGCCACACAAATATATATGACAGGGGGGCTAAGTGAGCTCCAGGCTGCAAACGCCGGGGAAGCCAAACTTGACCTGCCCCTTCGCCCCAACATGAGCATAGCAGCCAGGCATCCCGCTTTCCACCACATGGGTAGGGGCAAAAATCCTTCTGGTAAGAGTAGGTAATATACACATTCCCCGCAAACACCTGTATAAATCTATGTACTCCCATTGATACGCATAGACTATGCAAGTGCTTCAGGGATACAGCTAACTTGCTAGTGATACTACTGGCTTCTCTTTATGCCGGCATTACAAAGTTTTTATTTCATACCATTTTATAGTCTGTTGACAGCTGAGACAAATATGAGCCAAATATGTTACATTTCAATATGGACATGACAACCAAACAGAAGTAAATAAAGATACTAAGAACTGTTTTACTGATTATCTAAAATAAAAATACATATAAAGTCCCATATCCAGATCAGGTATGTTTTCAGATTGATGCTTAAGACAGTACATGTGGTATATTTGTTAGGATGTGGAAACAATGATCAGAGATACATTTTGGAGGCTGAAAATAATAAGTGCTGAAAAAAGAATAGATCTATTCTGAAAGGAAGAGAGGCAAGTAGATCTGAGGACACACAATGAGGCCTGTAGTTTGCTCTTATCGTCCTCCATGCATGTCGCCGTGCCACAAAACGGACAAATTCATTAATCATAGTCTGTCACAATGTCCCATGACTGCATAATGTAATGGTCCAAATGACACAATAAGAAAGATGCAGGCAGGCAAATGAAGGCATTTTAAAGAGAGCTGGCAGTCCACCCTCGTTTTAGTATCTTGCTGTTTTTTGTGACAGTTGACGTTGAATGCAAACAGGAAACAGGACAGAGCAAGATATGGCAGCACACCATGACCCAGGATTTGAATTCATGTCGTCGCTAGAAAGCGGAATTTGAACAGCAGGGTGGGGTAGTGAGTGGGAGGATGGCAAGTACCCGTCCTGCTGAAGCAAGACACTGAACCCCTACCAGGGGCGCTGTTCTGTAGCTGAACCTGCACTCTGACCTCACTGTGGAGGGGGGCAAGCAGGAAGAGAAATCTCCTACAGAGAGAAACATAATAAATATAATCTCTCATATAGTATCTCATTATTGTTTGTGTACGTGTTCTTTATTGTGTTCTTTCGTTCTTTCTTACTTCTGACAAAAAGCTGCCTTCCAATGCACAGACATGCACAACTTAACATAGTAGTTTGGTCCGGCCCAAAACGACGCATATTGTAATAGGGGGCAAATTTTCCTGATGGTGGCGCTATATCAACCGTCCAAGTTTAGAACTTCACAAATGTATTACAAATTAGCCGTACATGCAACACATGCACAATTTTCTGAGGATGTAGGCCCATATAAGAGGAAGATATATATTTTTTTTTCATAAGCTGTAAAACTAATTAAGTCAAACTACTTTCACACCGGAAGTCCAAAACAGGTGGCTCAACAAATTAATGACCTGCCTATGGCGACAAAGTGAGTTTTTGTGAGTTTGAGTCCTGAGTGGTGCAACCATAATGTGACACTAATACAGCTATATCTGCTGGATGGTTTATGTGAAGTTCCTCTAAAGGTTAAAAGATTTCATTTTTCTTCTGTTACCCCTTTTTTTCCTCATGACTAAACAGCTAAGTTGTTTTCGGCTGCTATTTTTCCTGCTAGTAGCTATAATTATTATTATTCAGGGGGCAGGCTACTAGACAGCTAAGTAGCAGAAAAGACTTTGATACTGTGCATAGTGGTAAAAACTTAGGGGGCTTACTTCGGTCGGTTGAGGAATTCAGCAACAATCAAAAGTAGAGCAACCTGCACACCATCTACCTTGGGCAAAACAGGCTCAATAAATGAGTATGTATGCTAAGATAGATGCACATTTTTTATTTTAATTAGACATCATACTATAAAGCACGGAATCTCTGTCTGTATGTGTGTCCTTCGAATATCTCGAGAACCGCTTGTCCAATCTACTTCACACTCGGCGGGTGTATTGCTGGGAACCCAAGGACGTGCAGTGTGGGATTGGACACGCGACACGTTCAATATTAATAAACTTTGAATAAACGAGCGAACAGCGCTCTGTGCAGCAGCGGGGCTCAAAGCAAGTGACTGGAAGCGCAGTGTCGAGTGTGAAGTTGTTTGGATGAGCAGTTCTCGAGAAAGCTGCAAGCAGCAATACTGGAGGCCAAGCAATCAGAACAGGCATGTTTCGAACGGGCACTGCAATAGTAAGTACAAAAAACAAAAACAGCTCAGGTGCAGACATGAGTTTTAAAGCAGCAAAGGTTTCAGCCCTCAAACTGAATAGATAGATAGATAGATAGATAGATAGATAGATAGATAGATTGATAGATTGATAGTCTGAGCCATATGTACACTCAGCATACAGACTTTTTTGCCCAAGGTAGATGGTGTGCGGGTTGCTCTACTTTTGATTCCTGTATACTAGACAGCTAAGCCACTGGAGCAGCCAGAAGCAAACTTCTTGGACCTAACAGGTGGCAGGCAGAATAGGGGGATTGAGCTGCAGTCCAGGCAGCTGTCCCCGGTTCCTCTGGCCCCTGAGACTGCAGTCTCCTGCTTGGCTCCTGGGCAGGGTGGTAGGTGAGGCCCTGGCTGGTTGGCGCTGCCACTGTCCTATGGACTGGCATCCGGCTTCTCACATTCCACATTGGGCAAGAGGAAGACACAACAACAATTATCCATTCATACTGGCATGATGCTGGCACTTCTGTGGCAGCACAGGCATGAATGGAAGGAGACAACTGAAGGGAGTTGCCCTCTGGCAGCTACCAAGGAGAAGTAGGTTGATTACCACTCTGCTGTTCCTGCCTATGTTTTCCGATGTAGCCAGCTGTTGGTGAGTTGCACTTAAATTGCACATAAAATTTGTGAAATTAGGGAGGGGGTGTGATGCAGGTGTTATATTCTGCAAAATTTTCCCTATAATCTATTAGTCATCAAGGAGTTTGTCCACCCAGCTCCTCAAATCAAGTGGTGCATCTCGATAAAGGCCATTCCTGTTCAAAAGCTAATGATAATCCCATTACCTTCTCTCCACTCCAAGATAAGTATTCCCCAAACAACTCCATCCTCGCTTTTTCAGTCCAAACATTCTTATTCCTGCATTCTGCTCCAGTATATTTGAAAGGATTTTGGCGAACACAATCACCTCACTTTTTTGGCGAACGCAATCACCTCATTTTTTTTATGTACCCAGGGATTCCTGTTAGTTGTGCTGAGCAGACTAGGTTGTGTAAATAGAAAATTAATTCCTGAAAACTACTCAGCAGTATACTTTCAATATTATAACAACTATACATTTATATCTCTAAACCAAATCCAAGTCTTCCAAACAAAAGGAGGAAATAGTCTTCCCTCTCTACATCTTCAGCTTCTTTTCAGTGGCGATCTGAGACATGCTGAGAGGAGTCAGACAGACATAGACTCTGCCACTCAACAGCCCCGAGATTGTTTCAAACAGGAAATGAAAAATCTCAGGCTTTCCTCATTGCATTCTGCCTTAAGTAGGCAAGTGGTTTCTCTGTATGAGGCTAGAGGCTGAATATTAATGTGTGTGCATGAGTGCGCGGTTAGATATTCTGTTGTTTGCTTTTGATTTTGTGTGTGTGCGTGTAACTGTGTGCCAACAAAAAGTGTAACTGCTGGGGTGTGTGTGTGTGTGTGTGTGTGTGTGTGTGTGTGTGTGTGTGTGCCATCACACTGGCATTGCAGTGTGGCAGTCGGTGGCAGACTGAGGCTGGTCACAGCAGTTTGTCAGCCTCTAGTGGTCATGTATGGCACTATCAGCTCACTACAACAAAACAACTGAACACCACAGCGGTATACAGCACTGCCCCTTCTACTAATACTGAACTAGCACAGTAGACCCTTACTGTATGCACTATATACATGAACGCAATACAAATGGGTGGCCAGTGAAAGTTCAACATGCTGCAGAACTGGCATGACTTTCTTGACTGTTTCTACTGTAAGTGAGAATGCGTTATCGATTAGCGCAATGCTGACTGAGGTGATTTGAGTCATGCCTCATGCATTATGAGAGGCTGCAACTATGACTTTCTATTGCCATTCACATTGATTTATATATCAACTTCCATTCACCAAGCCATTCATCTTTCACACTTGTCCCTCCTTCTGTTCCATACTTCTGTGTCACTGTTCCCAATGGATTGGTGTCTCGAAGTTCCATCTGTCAGCGCCATCCGGGGGGGGCGACAGAGCGGATGAGGCCCAGGGGAGAGACATCAAACGTGGGATGCTGGCCTTGGTTCTCCCCCCATCCCCTCTCTATTTGAGCTGCTGGCCCCTCCATCTGTCTGCGCATGATTTGGAGCCGGCTGCGGCGGGAGAGAAAGAGAGAGAGGCTCTCCACCAATGACAAATGACAATCTCAGAATAAACATGCGAAGTGAGGGAGGGAGGGGAGGAGAAAAAGGGCTGAATCACTCTTTCATCATCCATCAGCCTCTGTCGGTCTTCTCATTAACCTCTGGTCTCTGCCCCTCACTCTCTTCTGGTGCCTGTCACTCATGTTCTTTCTTTTCACTCGTTCTCCCTCTTTTCATAATGTAGATCATAATGTAGACAATGAGGTCCATTTGTCCTTTTGCAATAGATGTGAGATTGAGAAGTATAAGACATAATATTTATCGAATTAGATCTTTCATTTCACTGCATTCAGTCACTGAAGTCCCGAGTACACTTTCAACTTTACATGTAATCATAAATTAATAACTTAATTCACACTGAATGCTTGGTCACACATTTGTGAGGGTAAAATATGTCTCAAGGAGCTCCTGACATGCAGCTAAAACTACAATATGTGTGTATTACTGCACATACATGGCAGCGTGTTAATGCTGGACACACAGATACACACAAGCAGTGCAAACCGTGAGTGCATACCAACAGTGCGCCGGCTCATTCCTCTCCAAACTCTCCTCTACTCTTGCTCTCAGCACCAGTTAAAACCTGCAGCCAACACGCCGAGCCCCCTGATCCCAGTGCCGGCTCAACCAAACACACACATGACAGATGCCTCCTCTGCTGCAGCGCAGGCATTCAGAGCATCTCCTCCGCCACCAAAGGCATATTCCTTTTATAACCAGCAGGGATTAGGGCCCAGTGGAGGAAGCTAGCATGTGCGCTGGCCTTAGGCGGCTCGCAGATAAAAAAGCATCTCAAATTGAATCAATAACCGCCAGCCGCCAACTAATCCCGGCTAGCCCCCATAGACACCACCGCAACCACCACAGCAGCCCCCCACAAACCACTACCCCTGCCCTAGTCCAGCCCCACCCCGGCGAGGCCCCGAACCCCTTCATCTTTTTATAACTGCACCCCAGGGCCATGCAGGGGGGCTCAGGTGAGGGCTTTCAGGAGGGGAGGGTGGGCCTGTATGTTCAGAGAGAAGGGGGATGAAGGGGTACGCTCGTTCGCCCAGGTAATCCGTCAGCAGACAGGCCAGCTTTGGGCCGCACGGCGACTGGCAGCCGGGGAAGAGTGGACAGCTGATGTGGGTCGGGCCCAGCCACAGCACGCCAGACGGGATAAAGAGATATAAGCCCCCTCCCCCCCCCTCTGTGCTCTCTGCTCCCCTCCCGTCCCCCAACCATAGACCCATGTCCATCCCAAAGCTCTTTCATCTTCGGACCCAGCGGGTGCTAAAGCAAACTTTCCACATTGGCCCCCTAGGGGATGGCCATTGTGGAATTGTAGAGAGAACTGCTCTCTGTGCTCAGTGCCTCAAAGAGGAGGTGCCACACCCCTAGACTGATTGGTGGGTTAAGAGACCAATGACAGCTTAGCAGCATCAACAGGAGGCAGGAGGATCCATCGTATATATGATGACAGTATAAAGCTCACCTTAAGATCAAAGACCCAGCTAATTCTCAGTTGTGTTGTGTTAGGGCAGGGCTTGGATAATTAACACTGATAAGTTCACTCGAAGCGGGCTGAGCTTCATCAGATAGTTATAGAAAAGAACAACTAACCACCAGTAGCTCTTCCAGCTCCCTGGAGTGTGTTAGCATTGCAGATTGACAGTTATTAATGTGTTATGACAACAAAATCAAGTTGTCAACTGGACTCCCAGCCTAAAACTTCACGTCTTCTCTGCAGCTCACCCAAATTCCTCACAGCACTCTTCTGTCTCTCCTCTAAACAAATATCATTTTCCCCCTTTACATTTTGGGTTGGGAGGGAAGACGCAAGCTGAGACGAGGATCAAGCCGCGGAGTGGTGGGATTTCCAAGCTGTCAGGAAAACTGAGCAAATCCTATCCCCAGGCCACTGGCTCCACACAGGAATGTGGGGCGTCACTTTAATTGTGCTTTTCTCCCGATCCCCATCTCGCAAAATCAAATTTCCCTTTTCCCACTAGTGGATTCCCTGTAGAGCTTGGTGTAATGTCTTTAAATGCAACTCAAGGCCACATATAAAAGTCGCAGTGAATTCACAGTGAGCTTAAAAGAAGAGGCTTCAAGAGTTAGATAACTGGAAGCTTCAAAGTCAAGAGGACTATAAGAGACAGGCGGACAGTAAATCAGAGAGACAGTTCAAAGCAAGCTATGGAGACAGCCATGCCGATAGACAGACAAACAGCAAAGAGAGACAGACATTCAAACTCAAAGAGCAAGGTCACAGAGCGAATCAAGACGGCAGACAAAACAAACAAACATCACCGTGCGAGGGCAAAATAGACAAACAATAAGCTACATAAACAACCTCTCAAACCAGACAAAATATGAGCAACGGTCACACACACAGCTGCTGCTGCGAGCCAGCCAGCCAGGCTGACAGAGAGGCAGACAGACAAACAGAGAGAGAGAGAGAGAGAGAGATCCCCGTGTGAAAGACAAAGGAGGGTACAGTAGTGGGTAGCGGCAGCCAAGGGAGACTTCATTAGTGAGGTCAGTGCCCCAGGGTACTTAGTGTAACACTGGAGGCCTATGCAGCCGCCCCCCCGGCCCTATGGCGAGGTGGATATTGCATCTTTGCGATAACATCTCCCTACATAGGAGGGGGCCCCAGCATCACAGCATAAAGACCCCTGTTTTTCGGCAAGTTTGAAATAAAGCTTTGTTCCCCCCAAGGCCTCGGTCCCCCCCGCCCCCCCCCCCACCACCACCTCCTCCTCCTACTCTTTCCTCTTGGGTGGGCCAGAGCCTTTCCAAAAAACTGAGCAACTTGTGTCTGGGGATAGACCCCCCTTCTGCGCATACACACACACACACACACATACAAACACACACACACACAGGCGCGCGCACGCATGCAGGCACGTGCACACTTACACACACACGCATACCCCACTACCACCACCACCACCCCTCACCCCCCAACAGTGGCGTCCCCTGGCTTTTGGCCACGTCTGTGCGGAGCGGTTGGTAAGAGAGGTGGAGATGCAGAGCTGCTGGGGGAACAGCTCCAGGAGGGGCCTTGGTGGGCCCATCTCACCCCAGGGAGAGTGGGGGGCCCGCAGAGGGGTGTGTGTGTGTTTGTGTGTGTGTACGCGCGAAGGCCTGAGGGGGCCTAGTCCTGGTCAAAGGTGCCTGGCTGCCTGGCCACTCCGGGGAGCTCCGGAGACAGGCATCCTTTACATGGAGACTCCCTCTGCACAGACGCTCCACAGTCAGTTACATACAGTCTACTGTAAAAGCCCTCGCCACTCATCAGTACCCATACTCACACTCGTACACACACACACATACAGACACACGCATACATACGGACACGCACACACACACATGGAGACACACAAATATGCAAGATGCACACACACATGCGTGCAAAGCTGCAAGAACACACTCAAGAATCACCACATTCATTACCTAAACATACACATAAATGTTTTACCATCAACTAAAACAAAGCACCAAGAACTTTAAACATAACTGTGGCTATGAGAATTTAGAAAACAGCAGTGTATGCTAATTCTGCCGGGCCATTCCTGACATGTGAAGGGTTTGTCAAGGTCTTACGGTAGGCTGGGCAGTATAAATATCCCTGTTGTGATGGTGAGCCGGGTTGCCAGGTAGGAAAGACATGCGTGCCCCCATTTATACCCACATCAGCTGGCGGATTTATGGGACCCTTAAAACGGATCAATCATTTTCCACTCCCAGGTCTCTACACCTCTCATCCCCTCTCTCCACACTTTCTTTTTTGATTCAACAGTCGGCGTGTGTATATGTGGAAAAGGGGAGGGGGTTGTGTGTGTGCATGTGTGTACACATTGGTGTGTCTGTGTATATGAGTGCACCTGTGTTATGTGTGTGTGAGTATACCTTTAATGTGTCTTTGTGTGTGCACATATATGTATCGCTGATTGCGTATGCGTGTATGCACACGGCTGTGTGTGCTTAGCAGCTCAGTCGACTACCAGCGCTGGGTGCTCATGTTCATTATCACTTGTTTTATAGTGGAATATTTAAGTCGGGGGGCCTTGGCACCGCTGCGGCTATAGTTAGAGAACAAAGGAGAGCGCTGGGGGTGTCAGGAGGGTGTGGCGTGCCGGAGTGCAGCGCAGAGCTTTTCAGTAAGTGTTGCGCCCCACACTTCATGGAAAGCCAGGGGGGCTGGCCAGGCCAGTCGCGCAGGCAGACGGGGCTAAATTCAACTCATTCCTGTATTAATGGGAGCTTATGTGCCATTCCACCTCACTGAAGAGGGCATTAGCCAGGGCCAGACAGCCAGGATACACCTCAAAATATCTTCTCTCTCTGGCCTTCTCTGTCTCTCTTGCATTCTGCTCTTTTTTTTCTTTTCTTTTTTTTTTTGTTTCCAGCACTTGTGGTTGGCAGGAAGGCTGGTTGGGCTGGGGCTGCGTGTGTGTATGTGTGTGAGTGTGTGTGTGTGTGTGTGTGTGTGTGTGTGTGTGTGTGTGTGTGAGTGTGAGTGTGAGTGTGTGTGTAGATAGATGAGTGGGTGGATGGGTGATATATGTGATGGGTAACAGCAGGAGTCATATATCGGAAAAGGTGTAGGCTTTCCGAGATAGCAGGAAGGGGAAAAAGGTTTGAGGGCATCCAAACAAAGTGGAAGAAATATAATGGCACCAGAATAATGGCTGGCTACGGGAAGCAGGAGTAACAGTATTTGTCCTCTTGTCACTACAGATGCGATGACCACTGTTTATAAGGGCCACCCTCCCTCACAGCGCGAAGGTCGCAGGCCAATCTGTGCCACATAAATACACACATACAGAGAAAGCGCAGCTTAGGGTGCCGGGCAGGTTCAGGATTGGACCATTTGATCTATAGAGCAGCTAACCTCATTGGAATGCTCCATAAAATCTGGAATGGACAGTCAACATAATACTCTCCCCCATCCATGGGCGTGAGTCGGTACATGTGTCATGAGCCCTGCCTCAAAGGCCTGGGATTGTCCCGTTCCAAGTGTTGCATTGTGTGCAATACAGTGTGCATTACATCACAAAGTGAATGTATTACTGTACACTCTATGTTGCATTTATTGTTAATTTTCACATTTTTAAATTTAGTCATAGTCTTAAATTTGGTCAACTTTGAGTCATGGCATATTGATTAAATAAATGTAATTGATTGTTTACTGACTAAAATGGCTGCTCAAAATGATTTTAGTCAACTATAACAATTACATTATAGTTGACAAAAATATGTCCACTTCAACAATTGAACCTTAGAATAGAAAAAAAAAATAGCAACACTTTTTTAGTGTAGATTACATGTAAACATTTTCATATTTCGTTTTTTCCTGTTTTTTGTAAGAATAAAGTCATGAAATTGCATTAGTCAAGTACAGGTAAAAACAGAATTTGCCCACAGTATACTGTAGATCTAAATAACCAGGACCTTTACCTGCAGCAATGTACCTTCAAACATTGAAAGAACATTTTTCAATACACTGAAGAGAAAAAGCATTTCCAAGCACAGACACTGAGGAGAAAAAAAGTCTGGTGCAGTGTTCTTTCGTATCATATTTTCAATACTAGAGTGAAAAAAAAAAATTCAAATATTGTAACGGGACAGAATATTGAAATTGCCTTTTGTGACAAACACTGGTATTGAGAACAAATTGTACCATTTGATGTATCCTGTTGTATGGGTGTGAAATTGGTCAGTGAAATCTTCCTTGTACGGCCTTGTGGTGGGGTGTCAAGAATTGTGATGAAATCTTTTGTTCCAATTTGAATTGCTCTGATTTTAATTGGTTTGTTTTGTTGGCTGCCTTTCCGCTTGGGAATGCTGTGTGTCCTGTCAACTTGGCACTGGCTGGTGTGTGTGTGTGTGTGTGTGAGAGAGAGAGAGAGAGGGAGAGAGAGAGAGAGAGAGAGAGAAAGATGCATGCACAAGAAAAACATCCACTGAAAGAAACAGAATTTGTGTGTGTATGCTCAAGCTGGCGTGAATCAGTGCAAGTGTTGCATTGATCAGTGTATGTGTGTTTGTGTGTGTGTGTGTGTGTGTGTGTGTGTGTGTGTGTGTGTGTGTGTGTGTGGTGAAACGGACTGAGCGGTTATTAGCTGGCAGGGATAATTGGGCTCTATGTAGGTGGCATGACCCAGCTGTCTGCAGCAGGAAGGCCCAGAGCGCAGCGCGACCTCAACCGCTGACCTTACAAATGCAATACAGTGACCTTTGACCCCCCCCACATTAAAGAGACAGTGTTGTCTTTCTGCAGTCAGCCAACCAATTAGAGCGCTGGGGTCGGGGAATCTTCTGTCTTTCAGCTGCAGATCTGCGTGCTTAGATTGGTGCTGTATCCTGTTGTATTGTCATGAAATTGCTCAGAGGAATCTCATTGTGGCTCTTTGTATTGCCTTGTGGCGGTGAGCCGTGTGGTGCATGGTTAAGATTCATCATCTCTCCTCCCTCACTCTACCCTTTCAGACTTCAGTTTTGGGATTTTTCATACAATTTATGTAGTCTTATATGTGCTGGGTAAGTCAAATGAACATAGGAACCAAAAGAAATCCCTCAAAAACCCACTGTAATATATCAAAAAATGCATGCTGGATAGAAAACAAGTCTGTTTTTAGAATTTCAGACTGTGGTGAAGTGAGGAATTCATATAACAGCCAGCGATGCCAGCTATCCGTGACTTGCAGTGACATCAGTGCCGCCATATTGGCTCTCGGACAGCATTCCATCATAACCACAGACTATACAACGAGCGACCATGAGCAAGCAAGCATCCCACCTGACTTTGTAAGAAAAGGAAAGATATTTAAAAAAGACTGAAGTCTGAAGTGTGACCCTTACTCTCTGCCACCAGTAAAAACTGCAGACAAACAAAAGTGCCGATGCATTTCAGTATCCCAGCTCAGGGTGGGTGAACTATCCAAAAATACTTCATCTTCGAGAGAAAAAGTTCTTCTGGATAACCTGGCCAGGTAACATGATGTCACTTTTGTAAGTTGTTCCTACTACAGTATGTCACGTCTCTCTTTATCAGTGGTGCGAACGCTGAAATTTCACCCCCTCCATCCGAATGTGGAAGAGGAACAGGAAGACGTGACGACAATCACCAGGAAAAACAAACATGGATGCGACTATAGCGACTGGAGGAACGGGATGTGTTGGAGCAGTTGGAGCTTGATCACCCCTATGATCAACCAATCAGAGTGCGTGACTCCGCATAGACTCGATGTAGGGCTGGGCGATATGGACCAAAAATCATATCTCGGTATTTTTAGGCTGAATGGCGATACATGATATATATCTCGGTATTTTTTATTAAGTGGGCTACATGTTCAGTTGTAAGTAGGGCTGGGCGATATGGACAAAATCAAATATGACAATATTTTTGACCAAATACCTCGATATCGATATTGCGACAATATTGTAGGGATGACTATTGGTGCTTTCACAAAATATTTACACAATGAGATTTTTGATAAATAATCATCAGTAATGTGGATATAATGACTAAGTGGGTAAAGGCAAATAATAGAACAGCTAGAACAGTCTGGTAAGTTCAGAAAATGACATCACTTTACTGTAATGCAGCCTTTAAAACCAAGAAAAGACAACACTTATGCCATATCACGATATTACAATATCCAAAATCTAAGATGATATCTAGTCTCATATCACAATATCGATATAATATCGATATATTGCCCAGCCCTAACTCGATGCAAAGTTGACATTCTTGGACAGATACGCAGAGACACTTTTCAACCCCAAATACATGTCAAGTAGCATCAGTTTACGTGCAGAGACGCTATTTTCCTTAAAGTATAAAATGCACTGTACACACACACACACACACAGACAAAGATACAAAGTTTATGAATGTGGTGCATGATCACTGTACAAATTTTTCCAACGGGAAGGGTCATCTCACCCTCTCACCCCCCCCATCTTTCCCCCCTGCTCATCAGTCACCGAGGGGGTCGGGAGCCTCTCTTGGGAGACATTAGAGAATAGACGTCTGTCACGATGGACCCGGTGCTCCCCTAGGCCGCCACTGAGGGACAAGCGTGTCCCATTGCCTGCTCTCCTATATCACAATACTGCTGTTGAGTGACTGGAAAGCCCTAATGGATGCATGTATCTGCCGTCCGTCGGTTCTTCTATAAGGCTCATGGAAAAGATCATAGGGGGAAAGTGGAAGAGAGTTTTACACTTGTATGGGGGGGCAGAGGATTGTGAGGGCGGGGTGTAATGGATGGAATAGTGGATGCATGTGGGGTAAAGGGGGGTAGGGTGTGTGTTAGGTGTGTGTGTGTGTGAGACAGTGTGGGTATGTGTGTGTGCGTGAGTGGGTTTAGTGTGTTTATATGTAGGCACTCCTTTGATGGGGAAGGGAGTCTGATTTGGTATGCATTGGGGTGAGGGAAATATAATGAGTGGGCGTGTGCGTGTGTGTGTTTAGAGAAGAGAGACAGTGAAAAATGTGCACATGCATAAGCGAGTACAGGTGTGTGTGTGTGTGTGTGTGTGTGTGTGTGTGTGTGTATGTGTGTGTGTGTTAGTGAGCGCGTGTGTCCAGCCCGCCTGCATATGTGTGTGTTGGGTCATTAGTGCAGCTTTAAAGGCTTGGCATCCCTGCTGAATTCTCCAATAAACCGGAGGAATTCAACGCCTCACAGAGTCATCAGGGGGAACAGACTTTAGCAGCCAATCAGTTGTCTAGATGAGTGTTTCTCAACCCCCAAAAACCAAGCAATGCTTCCTTGGAGGCACGGTGAGCTATATTTTACTTGATTACGTATTAGAAAAGGCCTAGAGGCTGCAAATATTCAATATTTTGCAATAAAAATGTTTTATCGCAAAGAAAAACATGGTAATGAATTTGTAGCCAAAACAGATTTTCAATAAGTACCTCACATCGTCTTCTCCATGCCGAATCTCCTCAGTCTCTTCAACCGTTTGTACTTTTGTTGTCATGAATTTGATTTGAATTTTTATTGGTGAAATGAGCAATCTCACGTTCATCTGATCACTGGAAAAGGGGGCATACATCAAGAATAGATTGACCGGCTGAAGTGTGTGAAATATAATAATAAAAAGAAGCTGAGAATATTCACCCCCACTTCTATCCAAAGTATAAAAACCTCTCAAAGTTGTTGTTTATATTCTCTTATTCTCTAGGTCTCAGGTATACTCTCGCTCTCTCTCTCTCTCTAACTCTCTCGGACCACCCTGATATATCCCATCCCCTCTTTCATTTCACAACCGAAATCCCCTTCTCCACTCCTCTTTATCCTCCCCATATCCCTCCCTCATCCCTTTGTTCTTCTGCTTCTTGCCTGACCATGATCTCCTAACCTCTTCCTCTCCTCGCTCTCTTCCACTCACCTCCTTCTCTCCTTATTGTCTTTTAGTCATTTTTGCTCCGCTCATCCCTCTGGCCTCTCGACCCGCATGTTGCTAACACCTCTCCAGTCTGAATGAGTGAATGTCTGTCTGTCCAGAGGTGAGCGTGAACGTTTTGTCGGTCTGTCTGTCACTTTCTGTCCGTCTTTCTCTCTCACTGTGTCTGCTTTGTAGAGACATGAATGTGAACGAGAGTACGAATGAGACAGACATGTGGTAGTACTGCTGTGTTTTACTGTTAGAGGTGACTGAGCAGTTTAAGATGGAAAAAGGAGAATGAGGTCGCTAAAGTTGGAGAATCGAAAATGGGTGAAATGTGAGACAGAAAGAGGAGAGAGACGGTCGAGAGAGAGAGACTAGGGAGAGGGGAAGAAGAGAGAGATGAAGAGGCTTAGAGGAAGGAGGTGAGAGGAGAAAGTAGGCAATGTGGGGATGGAGGGTCAAGACTTTTATGGTTCCAGGTAAAGAGTGAGTTTGTGTGTGTGTGTGTGTGCTGTATGTGTGTGCATGTGGATATGTACCTGTGCTTGTGTAGGTTTGTCTACTTCTACCTGTAAATACAAATTGGCAAACTCCCACGTACAATCATCAACACATGCATTTATTAAGTATTTACCTTCCACAATCTTAAGTTTCAATACCCACAATGAACCTGTAAGGAGTCTGAAAGTCTGGCTTTGAGTTAAAAACATCTCTGTCCTTTCCGATCCTCTTAGGTTATTCTCTATCAGTTTACACTGTGTGTGCATAGCGGTGCAGTCATGCACTAGGTTTGAGCGTAATTAACAGCGACTAAAGTGAGCCTTAGCCCGCTGACCTTCACTAGACAACAGTCCTCTTAACTCTATCTCTCCATCCTATCTCTCCATCCATTCTTTACAGTTCACCTACTGGCGCCAATGAAGCAAAGGATGAGTGAATGCAAGCGGGGAAAGGAGGGCATGGAGAGAGAGCGGACGGAAGATATGAGATAGGAAAGGAAGGACAGGAGATGGAGAAAGAGAGAAGGGAGGCTGTGAAATGGAAAAGGCGCAGCGGACTGTGGAGGGGAAAGAAACAGAGGCAAAGAGGAAAGTTGCCAGAGAGAAAGAAAGAGATAAAGAGAAAAAGAAAGAGAGACAGAGAGAGACAGAGAATTGACAGATTGCAGATAGAGGGAGAGCGGAGGGCTCTTGGGTAGGCCTAGCCCTATTGTTTCAGGCTAATTTCCTGGGATCAAACCAAAGCGCAGCCCCAGACACAGACAGAGCTACAGCAATCTGTTGGGAAATCTCCCCTCTAATTGGCCCCACGGAAAAGGCCACCGCCAGCGCACTGCAACTCGCCCCTTGATTGCTTTACCTCCCCCCAGAACTGGCTGTACGAGCAGCCAAGCCTGCCAATCAATCACCGCACTGACAGCTTGCTGCGGCTAACAAGCTGGCACACACAGGGGTAAAAGGGAGCGATTATTTTATGCCGGTTGGAACGGCGCTTGTCAGTTTTAAATGAAAAAGCAACAAACGGGGCTTTCACTGTCAATCAGTCAGTCAGTCAGACTGGAGGATGGAAACACTCCCACACCGGGTGACAGGGAGAGGAGAGTTGACAGGGACTGTGTGTGTGTGTTTGTGTGAAAAAGAAAGAGAGGGAGAGGCTTTGTTTTGAAATGCTGTATAATGAAGGAGTGCAGCAGCTGAAGGAGAGGAGGAGAGGAGCAGACAACTCCATACAATGGGTTTATAAGCATCCTCTCTCTCTCTCTCTCTCTCTCTCTCTCTGTCTCTCACTCTCTCTCTCCCACCTGCCACTCTATACATCAGTTGCTGTCAGTGCAGCGTGCTCCACCTCTCCACACCTCCTTCACACACACACATAGACACTCTCTGCTTGCAATCTCCATCAGTATCCCATGTGATGATGTCATGGCTGTGGTATGTCTCCTATGGCAATGCCAAAGAATGGGGCAGCCTCCCCAGTGACAATACCCACAGACTGCAATGTGTATGTGTATGTACTTGCACTTGCGGCTGTGCATGTGTGTGTATGCATATACTGCATGTGTCTATGCATATATTGCATGCCGCATGGAGGTGTATACAGGCTGTGTGGGTCCATTTATGCGTGTGTGTGTGTGTGCAAGCAAGTCCACGTGTGCACATGAGGCACATACTTTCGAAACCAACAACCCTGCATTGACTTATCTTACCAAACATTGGCCGGTTGTGTTAACCACACCGGACCCATGCTGTCCAAACGGCAGGAGGGGGAGGGGAAACAGAGTGAAAACTCACCCTCTCACGGCGGGGGGAAAGTCGGCGGCTAAATGACAAGCGCCGGCACAATCGTCTCGCGCAGAGAGCCTGCTTGGGCCCGATAGTGGCGACAGTCCCATTCTGGGGTGACTCATTGTTTCCGAGGCCTCTCATATGTGTCGCATTAGGAGGAGACGACAGACAAAACAGAGCTCTCCTCTCCTCTCCTCTCCTCTCCTCTCCTCCCACCCGCCTTCTCTCTTCCTCCCCCGTTCTCCTCTGCTCCCTCTCACCATTTTCTTCCCTCTTTCTCTCTGGGTTCCGCTTTGTCATTTCTTCTGCCTCTCCTCTCTTTTCTAACCCTTAGATGACAGGCTCCTCTCCTCCTTAGCATCACTTCTTCCTCTCATCTCTTCTTTCTCCCTGTCCTCTCCTCTCCTCGCTGTCCATACAAGAAGTTGATGAGGAAACATAGTAAGCAATGTTACTCTTTGCTCCCATCCAGTTCAGATCTGTCCAGTCTACTTATTATTGTGCTTGTCTCTCCTCCTCTACTCTGTCACACTCTCTCTTTCTTATTCAGTGTCCCACACACTGTCTCTGCATCATTTTCTCGGTGTATGGTTACTATTTTGGCAGCACATAGATTTTGCGACAAAACAAAATTTAAAACACCAAAACTTTGTCAGACTGCAGGACATGCATTGCTTTGTCACATGTCATTTTAAGTCTGTTTCTCTGTGCCAAGAGATGGTGCTGTGTTTAAAACCACTGCCACTGGAACCACAAGTATCCTTTTCTGGCATGTGATCAAATCCCTCCAGACCCTCTACTGTTTCAAAAACCCAAATACCGCTTCAATAAAGAAAAAAGGAGTGCCATGCTATCATTTCTGTATTTAAGAGAGAGAGAGATGGAGAGGTGAAGTGGAAGGCAGAGCGTAGGGAAAAGTCCTGAGCTCAGACAGCCAATAACAAGGAGCTCTCCAACAAGTCTGCCTCAGTGTGTGTGAGTGTGTGTGTGTGTAATGATGCGTGTGTCCCTGGTGACAGGCTCTCTTAGTGACTTACAGTAGGTGTGTGTGTATGTGTGTGTTATGAGAGTGTATGGGAGATGGGAGGAGAGGGAGGGGTAAAGCCCTTCTAAATATGCATCTTAATGGCTGCTCTGTTCCCACCATTCACACCGAATGATGGAGCGAGAGAGAGAGAGAGAGAGCGAGAGAGAGAGAGAGAGAGAGAGAGAGGAGTGAGTGCTGCATGTTTTCCAGTGGGCAGCCAAGGCAGGGAGACAGACAGAGAGACAGCGAGTTGAAAAGACAGAATAGTGTAGGCAAACGTCAACAAGAGGCGAGCTATGTAAGGAGCCGCCATACCTGACTCCCTCAACCGTGGCCCCATTCCACAGTGACACACACACACGCACACACACACACACATACTCACTCACTCACACACACACACACACACACACACAGGCCTCAGCAGCAGTAGTATTGAGGAGCAGAGTGGAGCACTAGCCTCCTCAGGCAGTAGCTGTTTGTCGCTAAATGAAGGCCGGCATTCTTTGGTTTCCCAGGGAGCTGGGTGCCTGCCAGTCCCCCGGCCACTGAGTGCCATTTTATTAAGAACAAAATGGAGCCCCTATGAAAGGAGCCCAGCACTGGGCCTGTACAGGTCTCACTGAGCTGAGCCTCGGCATAAACAAACACCACCTTAAAGAGACAGGCTCGCAGAAAATGAGGGACGACGGGCCCCTTTAAGAGATATAAGCTACTTTAAAAATGGTAGTGGCAATTATTAATAGGCAAGGACCACCTTATGGAAAGTAAGGTGAAAAGCGAGCTTAAGAATGCGGCTAAAAATAAAAAAAAAGTTCCCCCTTCAAAGACTAATTTTGGTGTGTTTCCCAACCAACAGAGTCCTGTGTAAAAAAAAAAAGTAAACAAGAAAATGACACAGACGTCACCTTGAGTGAGGAGAAGTGCCAGTAAGTCCACCTTAAATAGGTCAGGCCAGACAGAGCTGAGCCACCTTAAAGAGCGTGGCGTAGCGACTTTAACTCTTAGCGCACCGACATATCTGCGATCTATCATAAACATGTCATTAAACATAACGGAGAGTATGAGGAGAGACAGACAGAAAAACATTCACACGCGCACACACACACACACACACACACATAGAGACGCAGGCAGACAGGGCCCTTAAGTGAGTGTAAGGCCCAATATTTGGGCTGGTGGAGCGATGGAAGCAGGGATAGTTGGATGGATGGATGGATGGAGGGATGGAGGGATAGCGAGGGGAAGTGGGGAATGCTGGCAGAGACTCAATGTACTGTTTGTTTGTATACAGGCCTGTCAAATCAAACAAGCCTAGTCTTTTCTGCCATACCTCCATCCCTCCTCCTCCCCCTCCTTCTCTCCTCCTGTCCTTTTTCATGATACACACCATATTTCACTGGTAACGGATTTGGACTCTGGCATCTCATTAGAGGAGATATTT
>NW_027279317.1:112500-132500 GCF_046629955.1 Centroberyx affinis | reverse complement strand
AGACCAGGTAGTTACACACACACACACACACACACACACACACACGTGCATACACACACATGAGCAAGTAAGGACACACACACACACACACTCACACAGGCATGCATGAACACATTCAATGGTCATAAATACACAGCAAAAATACACACGCATACATATTAATGAACACACATACAGACATATATTATGGGCAGAGAGACATTATGTGAGTATGCATGTGTATTTGCCTACTTACACACACCTACACACACACAAACACACACACACACACACACACAAATACGCTGGTATTAGCAAAGAAACACCCACTCATGCAATTTCTCACACTCACGCACACACACACACACACACACACACACACGCACGCAGACAAAGACGCGGCGCGAGTGTAGGTCATCCACGGGTGAGTGAAAGCTAGAAGCGGTGTTATTCCTTGCGGTGGACACACATCAATTTCAAGGAAATTGCTCGCCCCATTATTGGAAAGTGTTACCGGAATGTCAATTAAGGGGGAAGTTTTTAACCTCGCACCACACAAATAAACAGTGCGCCCCGCTCCCCCTTATTAAAGGCGGTGTCAGCGCAGACACAGAGTCTGGAGGGGGAGGGAGGGAGGGACGGAGGGACGGAGGGAAGAAGGGATGGAGGAAGGGGAGGCCCGGGAAAAGGGAGGAGAGGAGACAGGAGATTTTGGCGCTCGGGAAGAAATGCTTTTGGCCCTCCTTTTGTGCCTGAGGCCCCCCGAGACCCTGAGAACCGGCTGAGACCCGGGCTCCGGCCCCGGCCCCGGCCCGGTCATGGTTAGCCTCGGCCGGGCAGCGATCTGTCTGACAGCTGGCTGGATCCCGGAGGTGGACAGTGGACTGATTAAGGGGAGGTCAGCAGAGGGGAGGGACGGAGAGAAAGGGGAGGTGAGGGAGATATTGTGGGAAGAAAGATGGATGTGGGAGGACGGAGAGGGAGAGGGGAAGGATGGAAGGGCAGAGAGAGGTTGGATGGAGAGGGGAGTGAGAGTGGAAGAAGTGATGTGTGTGTGTCTGTGTGTGGAGGGGGTGACAGAGGTGAGAGAGAGGTTGTAAGGGAGGGAGGAGGCCGTGTGGGACAGAGTGAAGGAGGAAGGGAGGGAACGAGGGAGGGACGGAGGGCGGGAGGGGGGAGAAGGAGAAATCGATAGTGTTTGTTTTGTGCTGGCTTACTTCAAAAACACAGTGGGCACTAAAGCAAATAAACACCGTGGGGAAAGGAAGAGAGGGGAGATGGAGACAAGAAGTAGAGAGGGGAGAGAGGGACGAAGAGAAAGAGAAACAAAAAATTTGACAGTAAAGTGACAGCGAGGAAAATGAAATAGTAGGCCTTTAATAAGAATGATAGACAAGAGAGAGAAACAGAGAGAGAGAGAGACAGAGAGAGAGAGAGAGAGAGAGAGAGACAGAGACAGAGACAGAGAGGGAGTGACAATGAGACAAAGAGAGACAGATAGCGACAGATCAATACGAAGAGACAGAGAAAATTTGAAAGCCAGGAAGCGTGGAGAACAAGCAAATCCAAAGCTAATTAAAACAGGAGAGGAGAGGAGAGGAGAGGAGAGGAGAGGAGAGGAGAGGAGAGGAGGAGAGAAGGAAAACTGTTGTACTTGCAAGCTTCATCCTATTTCAGTTAAAATTCCTTTATCTTTTGACCTTTTGTAAATCCAAAGCACCATTCACATCGCTCCAACCCAAACCACACAAAGAAACAGACCTCAAACAGTAAAAACATAGTTTGCTAAAACATGTACTTGCATCCTATAATATGAGAAAACATGGAGAGGGCCAAGGAGCGGTGGCGAGAGGCGAGGAGGAGGAGGAGGGAGGGGAGGGGAGGGGAGGGGAGGAGGGGAGAGGTGAGGCGAGGGCATTATTATACATCCTCATTAGTGAACGACTGATTCCACCGCAATAATCCTCTCCAAGAGCTCTCATGTCAATAAAACCAAACCCCGTCCCCGACTGCAGGGAGAAAAGACATGGAAAAGTGGAAAAAGAGGGAGAGGGAGAGAGAGAGAGAGAGGGAGAGAGAGAGGGAGGAAGAAAGAAGGAGAGAGAGGGTGATAGAGAGCAAGAGGGAGGGAGAGAGGAGGAGAGGAGCAATTCTGAATCTACATAGTTAATGAACACCGTTTCACTGGTTACCATCGGCAACCAAAGTGGCTGCAGAAAACATTCCCATGCCATTCTTGGTCCGCTCTGTGTGAATGTGTGTGTGTGTGACTGTGTGTGTCTATGTGTGTGTGTGTGCATGTTTGACTGAATGAGCACATACAAATGAGTGGTATTTTTCTCCCTCTTTTTTTTTTTTCACCTAAAATAACCAGATTGTGGTTCTCCTCTTTGGCCAAACTCCTCTCACATCCATCATCCCTGTGCTGCAGTCCTTCACAGAGCCAGAGGGAGAAGCAGAAGCAGATAGGAGGAGAGGAATAGATGGAAAGAAGAACTGTGAAGACAGAGAGAGGGTGGATCAAAACTGTGATGAAAAGTGCGTGTGTGTTTGTGTGTGTTGCGTGTACGGGTGTTTGAGTATGTGCACGAGCGTGTAACAAAACCTAACCATGACCAACTTAACCATAAGAAAGCCTTTCCAAGCCAGACCATGACAGTTGTGCATATTTCTAAGCATAAGTCTAATCCTGAACAGCAACGTTTCACCACTGACCACGGATTTTGCTGAAATCAGTTCACACCCAGGAACACAACACAACAAGCCCATATTCACTTTTGGTTTATTTGTTTGTTTTTAATCATATTTACATCATATTTTTCTTCTTTATTACAGGGGAGAGTGACAGGATGGATGGGGCGAGAGAGGCTGACATGCACAAAAGTTTATGAGCCGGATTCAATGCTGTGACTTCTATGTTACTGTGTGGGTCTGAGCCTGCTGAGCCACCAACACACCACATCACAGTTCTGACTGCCGACTGATGTTCAGCACACACACACACACACACGCACACGCACACGCACACACACACACACACACACACACACACACACACACGGCACTGAGATGAGCAACATCTACATGGGGACTGTGGGGCAGGACTTCCATTGTATGGCATTATGTTGCCACCATGTGGCCAGTATAAGAACTACCAAAGCTGGCAGAGGCAAGAAGCAGAAACCAATTAAGCAGCTGTGAATAGTGCATCTAATAAGTTTCCCTTGTCAACAATAACGACACAAAAAAAAATCATATTTTCCATAATAACACAAAGGATCCAACAGGGCTTAAAATGGGCTTCATTGTGAATCTTGTAGTACTCATCAAGTTCCGGTTGTACAATTTTGTGGGCCATGTAAAGTTAATCGTGCAAGTATTCGGGACAGGGAGCTGAAGTTGGTCACTTTAATGAGTTCAATATATGTACAGGAAGTTGTTCTGGCGATACTGCTGCAGAAACATATTGATAACTTACAGTTATACAGAACATACTGACACATGGCACCAGGACAACAGGGCCTCATAGTGCAAGATGTATATAATCAGTGTTCTGTGTCTGCATACGTTCACAGCACAGATATCTACCTCTGTCTCTGTCTACTCGTCTTTGCCTCTGTCTCTTTCTATCTCAGTGTCCATCTCTCTTTGCTTCCCCTGTTCTCTCTCTCTCTCTCTCTCTCTCTCTCTCTCTCTCTCTCTCTCTCTCTCTCTCTGTCTCTCAGCTGCTCTTTCCTGCCTGGTGATGGCTAACCGCTGTGCTACCCAGCTGCTGATCTTGATTAGGGCTGCAACTAACGCTTATTTTCATTGTCGATTAATCTGTCGATTATTTTCTCGATTAATCGATTAGTTGTCTGGTCTATAAAATGTCAGAAAATGGTGAAAAATGTCGATCAGTGTTTCCCAAAGCCCAAGATGACGTCCTCAAATGTCGTTTTGTCCACAACCCAAAGATATTCAGTTTACTGTCATAGAGGAGTAAAGAAACCAGAAAATATTCATTTAAGAAGCTGGAATCAGAGAATTTTGACTTCTTTTTCTTAAGAAATTACTCAAACCGATTAATCGATTATCAAAATAGTTGGCGATTAATTTAATAGTTGACAACTAATCGATTAATCGATTAATCGTTGCAGCTCTAATCTTAATACCATCTCGATAGGAATCTGGCATTAAAAGGCAGCATTGAGTGACAGATACACACTCAGTACATATTATCAAACCCCAGGAAATAGAGCGGCGGGAGCGGTACTGGTATGCGAGCTGCTACATTGATATGACAGCTGTGTTCATTATTCATAAAAGCTCTCTAAAGCTAGGTTCCTTAATGACTGGGAGAGATTTGGAGATGTGCAATCTGCCATGTGAAGATTAACTTGGTGGGTTTTACAACACTCAAACCAACCTTAGACAGTTGTTATTGAGAAGGGAATTGTAGCGAGAACTGAATGTTACCTTAGAGGAAAAAATCCACCATAAAACACTTTAAAACTGTTAAATAAATCATCTATTGGCAATGTACCTTGCATTTCTGAGTCCATTTTGCTGTTTGGTGGTGTACTTTACTTATTTCTGCGGCTAACTTGCCAAACGTAGACAACACATCAAGACATTTCCAGCACAGCTAAAATGATTTGATCGCAGAAAAATGTTCAGCTGTCTAAAACATCAATAGTAAATGTCAGGTTTTGGTGTCAGTCCCTCAGAATCAAAGAGCCAGGGCTTCTTTCTTGACCCATCAGTTTGCACTGATGTTCAACAATCACACAGGGAGAAATACATCGTAGAAGAGGCAGAGAGACCAATTTTTCCACCGACAGTATCCCCAATAGACCAGAATGCAATGCAGCAACAAGACATGTGTTTGGAGTAAGGGACACGACTCTAGCTTTTCCGTGACCAGAAACACTCGCTGTCTTGCCCTTACCATGCTATCACTATCGCTATTGCTCTCACCTACAGTACATGTACAACCCACAGCTGAATGGATCGATTTAAGGCGTGTTCTCTTGGGGTTTGTTAAAAAGGTATTCTGGGAAATGTTAGAAACCACTAACTAAAGTAGACGAGGCAGGTTTAAGGAAAGCGGGTACAACAAAGAGGTAAATAACAGCACTTCAGTACAGAATAACTCCTGGCATGCTCTGAACATCACAGATTGATGCTACACAACAGTGTGAGAGTATCTGAGCGTTGGATTTTCCTTTAAGCAAGGCACTTAACCTCCAGCTACTGTAGTGGAGATGGTAAGTGGCCAACAGTGAAAAGCTGTAGTAGTACTGGTGTAAAGAGCATATTTGTGGAGCCTTCCTTGCTCTGTAACTCACCTACGCTGTTGCTGTTATATAAATGCACTCTCAGTCAAGGGTGTAGTAAAAGGCTAGAATGAAAAGTTATGTGAGAACTATAAGTGAGTCAGCAGTTAAGACATTAACACTAAAAATAAATCTTCCTTTTTATGTACAACAGCAGTACGACGCAGAAAAGAATGCGCATTGCACTTGTTTACTGAATCTTGATCTGCAGCGGTTATGCTGCGGCCAAGACATCAATTTTGAGGTCATTTCATCTGGTTAGAGCTTGCTTTGATAGCATGGTCTTGGCAGACACCATGTGTTCAGACAGAGAAGTGCCAATGCGGCAGAGTTGTGACACAAGGAGCAGATGTGGTGGAGGGAAAACAACAGTGACTCTGATATAGTACACACACACAAAAAAAAACCACACTAAATGTTCTGCCTGGCTTTTGTTTTTTCACCAGGCAGAACTCTATCAGTACATGTTCCATATATTGACAGGTCGCTTTGGTTTGGTGACCCTGGGCCTCGCAGCCCTTACAGCTGGTTGTTTGTAATGTTACCGATTTAGGGATTTAAGCTTATTTGCCTGTTGCACCCATTCTAAGTTGCAGTGGATAAGAGTTTCAGCTAAATGTAAATGTAAATAAGAAAATCCACACGAAATCACAGCTCATCTGTTGATCTTAGACAGCTGAGTCTAGATTTGTGAACATGATGAAGCTAAAAACAACAAACAAACAACAAACAAACAAATTGCCTCCGAACATATTAAGCTAATTTGGATGTAAGAGCTCAAGCAAAGATTTGACAATAAAGTCGATCTAGCATTTACGGTAATAATTCACTTTTATAAATTCTGTTTTAGGGAGGAATTTCCCTCTCAGACATAATCCAATTGGTATCGGGGATCAAATCAAATCGCCACTGTGGCAAGTCACCAGGGATACACACCAATTAGTCCAGCGAAACTTTCCTAAAGTACCTTGGCACATATGCAGTCCGTTAAGTCCATCGAGCTAATTAAGAGTCATTAGCCAATAAACCACAAGACTCCTGACTGACAAGGACTCCTAGCTCCACTCCCCATTCTGCTGAAAGAGGGAGAGAGAGAGAGATTGTACGTGCAGACACATGGGCAGGCAGACAGACAGAGAATGAATGAGGCAGAAAACCAGAAAAAGAGAGTGAAAGAGAAAGGAGAAAGACAAAAAAGAAAGAAAGTAAGGGCGCTAGCACAGGAAGGAAAACAGCTCGGAGCGGTTCCCATCACCCGGCGTTCCCCTGGCTCCACGTGGGCCACATCATCAAGCTAATTACCCCAGTAATTACTGTGCAAATGCTGCTAAGACCTGGAGGCTGCACTCTTATATCCTGTTTCTATTGAGGCCACTGGAAGCTAGGAAGCTAGAGGGATAAGTGGGGCTCTCACACTGCCATTCAAGATCTGCCATCTCAGTAGATGTGTGCAAGTGTGTGTGTCTGTGTTTGTGTGTGTGTGAGGTATTACTGTACAATAACATTTTCATACGAGTGGTCAACAGGAGGCCCTCCGCCCCCCCTTATGGCCCTGAGCGGTATTATCATGTTGCTGTGTCGCTACCGACAACCACTTCATCCTCTAATGACTGTAATCAGAGAATTAAGTGGCTCTGCAGCATGAAAACAGGAACGCTCACTACACCACCCTACTGTTACGCACCAACGACAGCACCAAAACAAACACACTTACTACAGCAATATTTAACTGAATTGAATATTCATTTTATTATTGTTATTAGTACTAGCTGTAGTAGTAGTAGTAGTGGTAGTAGTATATAACTAAGCATGCATACTGGGCATCTGAAGGTGTTTGAACATTTTATAGACATTTACTTTGGTTGCAGTAATGGCTTTCCTAAATGTTATTTGAAAATTACAATTGTTTATCAAACACAGTTATTATCTTAAGCAATCATCGATGAAAAGTGGATCAAAGACTCTGAATGTAATGGTTGGGTTTGAATAGTAGTTTGTGTCAAATGTTACCTAAATTTTAAAGATGGTTTGAGGTTCAAATATTGAAGCTTCATATAGCTTTTAATACCTGTGGTTATGAAAATCGAAGATCACTTTTTTCTGTTTTTTTCAAAGGTTTGGTCGCAGCAGGTGTGTTTTGGGGCACTCCAAGTTGACTCAGCTTCAGCTGTGCCACATATTACATCAATGTCAGACAGAAAAAAAGAGATGGCAGCGCCTGGAGGGACGTACACATTAACTTTAACTACATCCTCTGTACAGAACTGGCTCCTCATCCTCTTGTTCAAGCACAAGCTAACTAACCTCTAAATGTTGGCTCTCTAGTTACCTGCCAACCGAGGACGCATCCACTGCTGACTTGGCCAACGAGAACAAATGGGAAGTCCCAAGATTCATTGCCAGAATGATGCATCAAATCGAAACAGTGCTGTAGTCTATTGTACAGAGACAGTTGAAACAGATGGGAGAATGAACAGCTGTGTGTCTTAATTGATTGCGTGTGACAGCAAGCACACACTCCATCACAAACTGTAAAGATGCTTCTCTGTGCTCATTTTCTTGAGAAGTTTATTCTCTCTAAGACAACTCGGGAAGATCACTCTCCACAAGGACGCAATTATGGACTTGGCATTCTTGGGTTTGATATTCACTTAAGATATTTTGTAAACAGATGGCCAGGCTGGGCAGTTTCCAATCTGTCCAAAATCTAAAGAGATGTTTTGCTGATAGCCTTGGTGCTGTGAAATCTATAAATAAATCCCTCCTTCCCCTCCCTCAGGTGAATGCTGTGTGTTGGAGAGGCTTGTGAAACTACAACACAGCAGCAGGAAGGACCTTGAAGGAGAAGTGCTGATTTACAAACAGACCAGGTGGTAAGATTGAACTCAGAACTGACTGTGTGTTAGTCCTCGCTGCTAAGCTCTCTATTAAAAACCAGCCAATGTCACTTCAACATCTGGACTCTGTACCTGAGCAAGATGTTCTTTGGCTTTGTGTGTGATGTGTGTGTTTGTGAATGATTATGCGCGAGCACACTCTGTGCCTCTCTCCTGACAGCGCTCTAATGACTCCAAACAGAGTCAGCTTCGCCATAGGAAACAGAGACGTATCTATTTAACCAATCACAGCCAGCCCAGGAGCCTTTTAACCCACACAATGAATATCAATCACCTCATTGGACAAGAGGGGCACCACTGAGATCCCCTGCCAATTCAAAAAGGGCTGTACGTCTGTGTGTGTGTGTGTGTGTACATGGTCTGTCTGAAATTTGTCTTGCTGCGTTTCCAGTGGGTTTTAGTCATCGACCACCACTGAATCAGGAAATTGTGAGAAACAACAATTTACATCCCCTGGCTTATGAATAAATACGAGCAAAATGGACTCCCCTCGTTCCATTTAATAGAGAAACTTTGTGAGTCAGAGTGCGGCAGAGTAAAGCGCTGCGAATGGGCACGAACAAAGCATTATGTAGTTACAGTCATTCAATCAACAGAAATGATACGGTGTGTACTTTGATTATGTGGTTACTCAGCCCCTTAGCCTGCCGCTGTTACGCCACGAGTGCAATCACACACTCACACACATTTACATGTGGCAGTACACAAATAAAATTCCCGAGCACACTCATATTTACAAAGGTAAACACATTTTCAATTGGTTACACACACGCACACACATGCTTACACGCACATAGACGCATACACAAAACACATGCAAAGCACACACAGATACACAGAGACACACACACACTAAAATACCCCCCCCCCACACACACACACACACACACACACACACACACACAGATGGGCACACACATACATCCCCTCTACTCGTTCCACTTCTCCATTTACGCAAACAGCTCGCTCCTCCAGACAGTGAGTCACGTATAAATAAAGCATAAGTATAAAGCATGCAGACTGGGTCGAGAGATTCAATTTCTGTTTGACTAAACATTTGAATGGGCGAGACATGTGATTCAAGTCACTTTGAACGTGGTTTGATCCTTGGTGCCAGGCACACTGGTATCATCATTTCAGAAAAGGCTGCCCTCCCCGGGATTTTGGCACAACAGTTGTTGACAAGATGCATCCCTCCATGCCTACAGTGGAGTCTTTTTTTCACATGGATACTTCCAGCAGGAATCCATTCATCAAAGAATTCAGGCTGTTCTGGAGGCAAAAGGAGTTGCTGCCTTGAATAGGTGTACGTAATAAGTACCTAGTGTGTAAAGAGAGAGAGACAAAAACTGGACACACATGCACATACAGTACATGCGCACACAAACACACCCACTACCCACTCTCACAGGAATCTATGACATTTCACAATACAAATCGTCAGGTAAGGCATCTCCTCATCTGCTAGCAGGGGAGAAGGTTAGCAGAATGAATTATCATCGATTCCATGCATTCCCATATATGTTACCAGATAGCTACAGCAGTTGCATAAACAATACAGGCAATGAATGTATTGTAGCAGGGTGAACTGTTTTTGTTTTCAGCCACACTCCACACTGTCAACTAGGAAATGAAAATGACAGTGTGGGCAGAGGAAGCGAGAGCTGCTGTTGAGGCGCTCTTGAGCAAGGCGGTGAACCCCGAATTGTCTCAGCGTAACTGTAACAGAGTTTAGCCAGGCGCTGCTGCAAAAGAGCAAGCATGCTCAGTCAAGAAAGGTTAAAAAAGCCACATATTGTAAGCTAAGATGAAAAAGGAAAACAACTTAACTGTGTGCCGTGTGTTGTCGAACTTGAGAGGTTTGAACTTGAACTTGAAAGATACGCAGCACTTAGAGTGTGTTTGGAGGGCAAGCTCACTGGAGATGAGATGATACTTTTAGATCATCAACTTTCACCGTAATGCACAGTTTGGCAGAGTTACAAACAAGGGCTCACGTTCTCTCTCCTTCCTCTCACCTCTACCCTCTCCTTGTCTCTCTCTCATTCACTCACATACACACACACACAAACACCTACACATATTTACTCTCTCTCTCTCTCTGCTCTTTCTTTACCTAGATCACACATGCACCTTTACACCCACTCATTCTCCTTGTGTCCCTCCCTGCTGCATCATTGCCCCGATACTGAGGCATTGTTGTTCTGCTGTGTCATTGCCAGCCTTACTCCTCTCTCCAGAATAAAACGCCTTGATGCGTGAACGTTGCTGCATAACTGCTGTTTGTGTGAGCCAGCGGGCAAGGCTGCTGCTGTTTTTGTCACTGTTGTTGTCATTTTGATGAAGCAAGTGGTGCTCCAAAGAGTGTTAAAGTGATGAGCAACAATAAGCCCCTGTAAATTTATTCTCCTCGCATGCATAACAAACATGGCAACAGTGCCGTCTGGCTTTCTGGAGAGAGAGAAGAAAAGAGAAGAAAGGAGAGAACGCATTTCTGACTGAGACAGACAGACAGAGGGAGAGAGAGAGAAAGAGAGAGTGTAAATGAGTTTCAGGGAAAGACATAAAACTTGCCTCCCAAATGTGGAAAAAACATTCTGTCTCTTTCTCCCAAAAAATAACAGCACTTGTTGCCTCTTGCAGGTAGAGATAGATTGAAAGACAAGGGGAAGATAAGACCTGAACACAGCTGCCCTTTTAGAGTATAACCTGTCTGTCTGATGGTCTATCATCATGTCTTTCTCTCTGTTTTTTCTGTGTATCTGGTACTAGAACTGGCAGGATTACAATCCCAGTGGGGGCCTACATATTGAAGATGCACTACATTGAATAAAAGCATCCACCAAGCACATTATAATATGCAAGTGTAAAACCTTGAATATGATGCCATATTGTGATACCTAAGCTGTAGAAAGATGCATAAATATGTAATATTTAATTCTGCTTCTAATGCGGTTTGCCATCAAGAGACAAGATTGCCTGAGATCTCACCCCAAAACACAGGCGGCAGGTCATCAGGTCCAATGCCGTCCCCATTACGGACACAGACGGCTGTTCAAGTCGTCGGAACCGAGTGACGTGTGGTAAAAGTTTGTCGGATTAGCTTGTTTCCTGTCTCTCAGATCAGCTCTGGATCTCCAGGTCTGACTTCGGGTCTTTGATCTCCCCCGCATCAAGCTCCAACTCCAAACAGATAGCTCTATTTCACAGGCCCACAAGATGCGTCACAAACAACTCCCTGAAATGTGAAAAGTCCCTCGGGGGGCTGCCAGAATCCTGTTTGAATTCCAGAAGGTTCTCCCTTCTTCTGCCAGCGACTGATGATAGGATCGCAAAATGCTCAGAGCAAAAATCATTCCCCCACTGCTCTTAGCGATCAGAAAGGTCATCAATGTAAAATGCCCTTTCCAGACACATTTTAGACAGCATCCAAAGACCCTTGACAAGTGCACCACCAATTAAGGGTGTAGTGTACTATAGAGGGGAACCATACACATCACACACACACGCACACACACGTACACACCTCCAGGTCCCCCTCTAGACTATCCCCTGCCTATGCTGGTGTCCTGTTGCACCTGCGACACTGGAGAACCAATTACAAAGCCCAGGCTGGTAATGAGGTCTCGACTTACCTGATCCAGTGACCGGGGGACAATATGGAGGCCTTTAATCTTTAATGAACACAGAACCCCTTTGCCCACTTCTTGCCTCATGGCTCCTCCAAAGTCCCATGAAACATAAACTTAGCCTCTTGGATTGGGAAATAAATATACCGCACACATGCCTGGGTGCACATTAAAATTGAAGCACGCGAACAGTCACACACAAGACCTCACTTGCACTATTAGATAAAATATGATTATTCCAATTGTCTGAATAGAAGTTTTTCTAGACATAATTGGTCAAAAGAGTGGAACGTCATAGATCTCCTCAGCTTAAAAGGCAGGCACTGGCAGCAGTAAATGGCAGAGTAGCAATTCAATAGGAAGCTGATATCTTGGGAGTGATTAAGGAGATTGGACTCCTTCAGGAGGACAGGTGGGCTTTATATGGAAAATGTCATAGCGCTGGGTCAGATAGTGGGCGCTCAACTGAAGAGGAGCAGATTAAAGCCAATCTAAATGAAAAGAAAAATAGCTTAAAGATAGAGGAAGGGAGATACGAGAGGTTGAGAGAAGTGGGGGGAGATGTGTGAAGTAGAGAGAGAGAGAGGGAGAGAGAGAGAGAGAGAGAGAGAGAGAGGGAGGGAGAGAGAGAGAGGGAGAGAGGGAGAGAGAGCACTACAGGAGGTTGTGAGAGTCATGTTGTTCAGATCTCAGAGCTGCTGCCACGCCCTGCATCACTGGCTCATTCTCACAGTGAAGAAGACTTCAGCCAAGTTTCTACTGAATGGCCATATGTAGTGTCCTCTGGGTGCTCAGCTGCAGGCAACGCAACTCTTCTGAGCCAAGCTCAAAGGTGAGAGTGTGCACTTATGTGTGTCTCTGTTATGTGACTCCATTATGTGAGTTAAACACTGGTCCAAGGCAGTGACATGAACAGCTAGAAAATACAAATAGAATATCTGCAGAGATACACACTCTCTGACTGACAAATGCACACAAATGATTGAAACGAGTTGAGTCAATCAAGGTCTGAAAGGTTGAGGTGGCAGGGTTCAGTTTGGCCACTATTCCACTGATCAAGCACAGACAGAATAATGTTTCATTCGCTCCTTTTTGTTCTAGGTTGTGTGAAAGCACAGAGATGAAGAAAATAAAGCTGGCTGTAATGCTGCAGTTCTACCAAGGTGTTTGAACTGTGTGATGAAGAGAACAAAAGGGAAAATTCAGCCACACTCGGTTGGCTGGGGAGTAAGCAAACTTTTATTGTAAAACCAACACCTTCTGGCTATCCTTGCCTTCCTTGGTGCCAAAGACTTTTTATTTTTCCTAGTGGAAAGAAATAGGAAGATCACACTTACAAACTTCCTCTTCAGCTTGCCCTTGCTGCCGCGGCTCGCCTTGCCTTCGGCCGTTGCCCCAGAGCCGTAGTCGGAGCCCATGCCCAGATGGTCATCCACGGAGACGCTTTTGCGGAGGTAGGCGGCTCGTGCCCGGAAGTGGGAGAAAGGCGACTGGGAGCGAGGGCGGGCCTCGGCGCACCCGCCTCGCCCCGGATCCTCCTCGCCCTCCATGTCATCCTCCAAACGCCACAGCTCCCCTGGAGGAGGACAGGAGGGGAAGGAAGGAAAGAGAGAAGGTCATAACAGGGTGAAGTCAGGGAGGGGAGAGAGGGGGGGGGAGATAGAGAAGAAGGTATGGAGAAAGAGAGAGAAAGAGACAGAGAAACCCAGAGGGGGATATATGGGGGCAAGAGAGACAGGACAGATGATGAACATTTGTTTACAGTCTTGCAAACTCATACAGTCCATAAACTGTGGATTGCCATCCAGTGATTGCTTTCATAAAGTATTTCCCAAATGTAATTAAGTTTCATTTTAAGGTGCTATATTTTACATCCGACCATTATTCCCTGCCTGCCTCTTTAACGACTTGACTATGATTCCATATACTAAAATGATGGCTCCTCTAAAATGAAGGGGAAGGAACAAATTTCCAGTGACAGTAGCATTTTTCTCCGGCTCTGACATGATGGCTGGGCTTTCAGTCGCACAGCAGAGATGGATATGTGCTGTCAGGATCTAGCTTGCTGCACTAATCGCAGCCGACTTCCACCGCTCTGCATCTGATGTTCAGCAGACATCCTGTCAACATCCAAGGCCTGACTAACAGTAGTCATAAAACGCCCGTCGGTCATTCAGTTACTCACTGAGCCTGATGCATACTGGCTAAGCTACAGTTAGTCGTTCCACACGGGGGGACGAATGCAAAAAGCTGGTGGCTCCCTGGTTTAATATGATTACAATTTCCGACAATGTGTCAAACTGTCAAAAGATTTTAGAGAAGGTTTAGAAACAATGGCAAGAATTTCAAAGTGGAACGGAGGAGGAAGACATGACTGTCTACCCCAACACCCGCATACCTCCCACTCCCACACCTCCCTTGGCCGGCTGGGACATTGAAGATACTGCACAATTAGGATTAGGGTTTTTTAATCATATACAACTACATTACGACAACAAACAAATCTATACTGATCCTTGGAATCGCTTTGTGATGACACATTTTATCAAAATATTTCCACTGCAGGTATTTCGGCAAATGCCTTCAGAGAGTGCTTTTATGGGCACTTGTGAATGATCCCCAGAGCGTGTGTTATTACAGCATCAGTTCCACTGTCTGAATAGCAGCCAAAACACATCCAGCTTCCATGCTGAGGTAAACAACATTGAAAGAAAATAACTAGAGAGCGACTCCCAATACTAGTTCTAAGGCATACTTGTCACAAAAATGGGATGTTGCTTTAGACCTTGAATGGACCATAGATGGGGTATTAAACAACTCGAATTAAAAAAAAAAAAAAAAAATACTAGACTACTACTGTGGAGAGAGAGAGGAGCACGGCGGCACCATGGTCGATGACAGCGGTTGCTAGGCAACAAGGGGCAGCGCGAGACCAGAGTCTCTCTCAATTTGATATTTGCAACAGAGCGGCAGCGGGGGAAGGGAGAAGGAAAACAGAGAGAGAGAGAGAGAGAGAGAGAGAAAGGGAGAGAGTGAGAGAGAGAGAGAGAGAGAGAGAGAGAGAGAGAGAGAGAGAGAGTCAGGGCTTAAAATGGAAGCACTTGGACTGAAGAAGCCAATCGCAGTCTGTGATCATTAGAAGTAGTGACAGTAAAAATTGATTGGATTAGAGCGCTGAGGGTTGGGGGTGATTTGGTGCTCTTCCACCAAAGTGGGTTTATCGGGGGGGAAGAGAGAGAGCGAGAGAGATGTAGAGAAAGTCTCAGGCAGGGAAAGACGTTTAATTCTTCTTTTATTTCTTGATTTTCTTGACTTGCCCCACCACATGCTGTTTTGGTAATGGCCGTTAATCATGTGAGCGGCCCAATTAAGTGCTTCATATTAATTGAATACAAACAGAAACACAAATTTGCTCATGGGGTTTTGGCTTCCATTAGGCAGGATAGGCTTTAGACAAAATCCAAGCACTGAAAACAAAAATGGTTGAAAATTGCTCCCAATCATGCAGTCCCTGATCGTGTTTGTGTGCTGGAATGCAAGCTATCTGGACTTGAATTTCAATCAATTCTCTCAACGCGATGAGGACATTGAAGTGTGTTAAGCATCTTGTGCAAATGATTGTAGCCGCTCCTCATCTTTCTCCACCTCCTCTCCACACTTGCCACAATGTGAATAGAGGTGATTGAGGTGTGCTGTCTAAAACTGAAAAGGTGAAGATTTTCCAAAGCACGGCAGCAGGAATTAGAATAATGAGTAACAGTTAATATGTATAACTGTGTTTCACCCACCACTGAAAAGGTAGGCTACATCACATAAAGCAGCTAACACCTCATTAATCATTCCAGTGGAGAGTTTTAGTGTCACTTGGGGATAAAAAGTACACAGTGTCCAACTTACTGAGGCTAAGCTGGCAAAGATTTACCCAAGTACTGATCCTTTCTGCTCACATTGCGGCGGTCAGCCTGCAAACCTAATGCATATGTTCTGAACCTGAACCTCAGTACCTTTAATGCCTTCTGTGACATGTTTGGAGTTAAATTGGCCCCTGACGCAATTTGGTCCCATGTGATCATAGCCTTTTCCACACTCCGCATGAGATGCTTGATCCTCATGACGTAGAAACAACCCTCACTTCCATCTTTTGCTCATTGGGTCAAAGATGTTATATACTTCCTAAAATTAGAAAAAAAATAAATATACACTAAAAGGAGCTTCTCAGACCTCCTTTAAAATTTGGATGCCATTTTCAGATTTTTTATGATTCCTTCCCTTTGACAATGATGTGTAGAGGTACCAAAATATAAGTCACAATTGTACTTTCATAATAACGTGACAAGGCATTGCAATGAGCAGGTTTTCTCTCTGTCCTGTTTACCTGTGGGTGTTGGGGGTGTTTTGTATGTGTGTGTGGAGGGGTGGTCATGCATGTGAACTGCATTTTTGTGGGTGTAGGGGTGAGAGAGATGCTGAGGTTTTATTTCTTTGGAACGTATGACGTCTTCTGTACTCCTTGCACATTTCTTGGACTATAAAGTTGAACACAGAAAACAGACAAAGCTGGTGAATTCAATAAAATTTCTACTAAGCCGATGGTTGCAAACATATCACCTACTGGATTAGCCGTGATATTGGTCAAACTGTCAAAGCAGGTAAAGGGCATTGTCATCAGCGTGTGTGTGTGTGTGTGTGTTAGAGGGTCCATGTGTAGTCAACTGGCATGGGTTTAGAGGAGTCTGGTCTGGAATGATAACAGAGAGAGAGAGAGAGAGAGAGAGAGAGAAAGAGAGAGAGGACTGTAGGGCATACACGGGGGATACATCCAGCTTTGGGTATGATTCGCACGAGCATACACAGTGACCAAGAGTCAGCAACAGAAAGGAGAGGCTGGAGCCACAAAGATGGAACGCAGTCAAGAAAGAAAGGACAAGAAAGAAAGGACAAGATGCAGACAGAGACAGAGAGAAATGAGACAGAGAGAGAGAGAGACAGACAGGCAGACAGAGGAAGGGCGAGACAAAGACACAACTATTGCTGTGTCAGCACCTTTTAGCTTACTGTCTTTCTGTCTGTACCCACCACCATTCTGACTAATGTCTGTCTGATAGATGTTGATAAGATGGCCTGCACCAACGGTGAAAAACCCATGTAAATATAGCAGGTGTAAAGTTGAGACGACATCCATAGCTGCTACCTGCACTGTTTTGTGAAATCAGAACCTAAATATCTTTCTAATATCAGTCCAAAGCAGTTTCCAAAGCTGTTTTTTTTTATACAATTTAATCAAGCCATAATATCATATTGTGAAAATGTTGTGCTTGTTTTGGTTAATGTCGAACATGGCCACCTCCTGCATGTCGCCATCAGTCAAATGCTTGTTAGGAATATCTACCTGTCTGCCTGTCTGTCTGTGAATCCTCTGAGGTTTGATATTATTTCAAGAGTAAGACTTGACTTTATTTCAAGAACTTCTTTTCCTCTGATGTTTGCCTTTTCTTATCTCTCTTTACTTTCCTGAGTTTGGCTTTTCCCTTCTCTCCCCAGCCAGGCAGAGGACAGAAGAGGATGCAGAGTGGAAGTGAGGATGGTTATAAAATATGAGGATATAAGGATGGTCATAAAATAACAGCTCCAGAAATTGCTAAGAAAAGATTCCCCCAGTGTTAACTGTTTTGCTAGGGATGATGCACCAGCTGATTGAAAGCATCCGCAAGACAACCTTATCTCGACAACGCTTTACTGACATGTGCCAATCCTAATCCGTCGTCAGCAGCGGAGAGCTTTGATCCAGTCGAGTTGAACAACATTGATCAGCAGTGACAGACCGATCTTGACTGTGTGTCTATCTGTGCATGTGTGTGTGAAGAGAAGAGTGCAAGGCTGTCTGACGCAAGGCAGATCTTGCTCTGACCCTGCAGCTTTGAGCTTTTACGCTACGGCTGATGGCTCGCTGACAGTTGTCAGGTCTGTCAGGTCTGTCTGTGTCTTGTCTGTGTCTTGTCTGTGTCTTGGATGTGGGGTTGAGGGTTGGAGGGCAGATTACTTCACAGTTGACCCCCTTCAGAAGGATGTGAGAGCTGCTGGAGGCAGAAGCCACTGATCTTTAGCCACTGAGAAACTAAGATTTTATTAAAACATTGGTCAGTTTTGAAACGTTTTAAGTATTGGTGGTCAGTATCAGTTTTGAAAACTTTTAATACTTTTGAATATTTGACAAATTCCTTTTTTTCTCTGGTTTCTCTTTTAGTACTTAGTGTGCTTAGCCATCCTTTTGGAACTTTTGGTCATCTAGAGTTTTCTATGTACAAGTTTAATTTGATCTACATAGATCAAAGTCCTACTCCAGGCCCACAGTGGGGTTGCATTCCATATAAAATCCTCGCCATCTATGCTTCCATCCTATAAGAGACCTCAACCCTCCTTAAGATGAAAGCTAACTTTGTCGGCAGGGCATGGCCTCTGAACCTCTCCATGACAATTTTTCATCTCCGTTTCCAATTCTGGAGATGGTGTGTAAGGCACAGGTGAAGGAATAAGTGTTTGAGAGAGAAGATAGAGAGAGAAGGAGAGAGAGAGAGAGAGAGAGAGAGAGAAAGAGAGAGAGAGAAGATATATCTTTCATGCTCACACTCCTGCTGAGACAGCTAGGCACTGTGTGCTCTCTATCAGGTGAAGCAGATATCAAAAGATCGCAGAGGGAATTTGTGGAAGTTTTAAGAGGGACGGAAACGCGTCATGTCTCACAGCGTATCAGAGAGGAATCAGAAGACTTTGGTTTAAGCCCTAGTGGCCTCTTTCCTCTAGAATCTCCAGCCTGACACACTTTAGCCAACCACGTCATGGGCTCAGAGGTCTGAGAAACAGCAGGTTGCCTCCCTGAGGGGCGAGTGTGTCATACATTTAAACCACACACATAGCGCCATATATTTTTATCTAGCCACTTACAGAATAATTGTAGCTCTTAAGAGATGGAGCGGATGTTGGTGACTCAATGACAAACTGAAAAGGTAAAGGCCCCTTCCATTCCCCTTGACATAAGCCAGACAGAGCCAGCCATTTCAGGATGAAAATGAGAGGGACATTTTTTTAAACGTATTTCCTTTTTAAACAGGTATTTAGAAAAGTTTGTGCTTGTTAAAAAATGAAGACAGGTAGACTACTACCGTGATTTTCAAGAAAGGTAGCCTCTTGACTATCTCTTGCCCCACTGCAACGTGGATAATCCAGTTAAGCATGCATTAGAGCGGCGGCCTTCAATTCCAGTCCTCGAGGGAGTCCTCCAGAAGGTTTTGTTCATGCCACACCTGTCTCAGGTGGACACAGGCCAGGTGTGGCTCATTAAGTACCAGGGAGGACCAAAAGTCTACAGGACACTGGCCCTCGAGGACCCCTGCATTAGGGACACTTCTCCCCTTGAAATACAAGGCAAGGGTAAACATGCCAACAGGGCTGGGAGGCAATTCAATATTATCGTTTATCGTCTTTCAGAGGAATCATATCGTGTCTAAATTGATGATAACAAGCAAATTTTACTCTGACAAAATGAAGTATGAAACATTTTTTAAGGAATATTATTTAAATATTTCCATTTTGTTTGACATCACACCTAACATTACCATGCAGTTCAACTGGATTTAACAAGATTTTGCATATGTGAGCCATATCGTGATATATATCGATACCGAGAAAAATCTTTGTGATTATCGTGATATTGATTTCAACCATATCGCCCAGCCCTACATGCCAACCACCATTAATGATGCAGTTTCCCTCACGGCCAATCAGTAACAAATATGTCACCTTCATCAAACATTCATCATTCCCCCAAGTTTGGTCAAAATCTGATCAGCGTTTTTTGCTGAGATACAAACAGGACAAACAAACCAATTCATAGACAAAAATGGGAATGTTTTACATGGAGCTAACACTGTGGCCCTGGGTGTGTTGCAGTCCAGTCTATGTTCTAGCCTAGTGGTGTTATGTGTGTTATGTGATCCCCCAAGCGATGCCAACTGAAAAAGAGTTATTTAGTTGTGAGCTTTACTCCATTGTGTGTTTACCTGCAGGAGGCAGAGTGCAGGCCTTGGGGTGGCTGGTGGCAGTGGGCGGGTTCTTCCTGCGAGGAGGACTCCCACCAATCAGCTCCGTGTGGTGGACCCTGGAGACCGTAGGGGACTGGG
>NW_027279317.1:0-107500 GCF_046629955.1 Centroberyx affinis | reverse complement strand
AAGATAGCAGCATTTATATCTCTTTGTAGCAAGTGGGGGAGGGATTCGGCCTTGCTCAGGATATCGAGGGAGGAGGAGTGACCCATCGGGACAGACGGATATAAACAGATTAGCCTCTGTTTAAAGCGTTATGTATTTCAGCATAGAGAGGTATAAAGGTAGAGGACGCAGGTAGAAGGGCCACTAGACTGAATGAGAGCTCAGGCTGCTTTGATACATGGCAAGTGGGAATGTGTAAAGGCCATTCATTACAGACTGATGGACTTATCCCAGTTCATTACAGACTGATGTACTTATCCCAGTTCATTATAGACTGGTAGATTTATCCCCATTCAACAATTACAGACAGATGGACTTATCCCAGTTCATTATAGACTGATGGTCTGTAATTTTATTGTGGTGCTGAATAAAACTTTCAGAGCCAGAGACTCAGCTCCGGTGTCTTTACATCTGTTCATGGATTATTCAGTGGCTACTCTAAACTATTTTTGTTTTTGGGGGTAAATTTGCATGTAATCTACAAGATGTGTGGCTCTGGTGGTCAATGTTCAATAAGTGGGAGTCACTAAAGAATATAATGATTTTTCCTCAACAGCAGAATGGACAGACTTCAAAAGATGTGAAAAAATGTGAAAAATAAGCACTCTTGTATTGTTGGAGGAAGGCAAATTCACAAATAAACTTCACATCATTCTACTTCATGAAAATGAATATCAAACTACATAGAAAAAATGGCTTTCTTTTTTCCTCAGACCAAGCCAAGAATTCAAAGTTGGCATCTCCTCTGCCATTTGATGATTGGAGTAGCGAGAAAATGCAGGGATTAAAAGAGAAGGATGGTAAAGATTAATATGAGCTCAAGTTCTTTATAGATAGTCAAAGTTTGGACATTTTAATGCGAAATGGCATGAGTGGGAATGTAAGGGCTTTGAGCATTGAAGGGAGCAGCAGGCACACAGCACAAGCTCTTGGCAAATCTAAATTTAGAGGCCACGGCATTAATCAGATTCAGTAAAAGGTGACAAGTGACGTGGCCACTTGCTGTGTATTTCCAAAGTGCGGAAGAGAGGTGATTATCAAGGCCGTGAACCGGATATCCATTCACTCACAATGACTAAGTCATCGAGTGATAACAATCTCTCTCTCTCTGTTGTTCTCCCTCTCTCTCTCTCTCTCTCTCTCTCTCACCCACACAGACACACACAGACATAAACACACGCATATGCATTTCCAATGAAATTCACATCTCTCATATGTGAATAGAGTTGCGTTATTGCGTTAGAAAGTGTGTACGTCTAGCCTGCACACTCCCTCCCGATCCCATCCAGTCACAGACAAAGGAGGCAGAGCTCAGCTGTCCTGGTCCAACATCTAAAGACAGACTCCTGTCACAACTCTGATTCCCCCAAACCCCTCCGGCTCCTCCTCTCTGCCTGTCATCTTACAAAGAGACAGAGACACAGAGAGAACAGTGGCAAGAGAAAAAGGGAGGACAGAGAGAGGGGGAAAGAGAGAGAGACATATGGAGAAAGAGATGAGAACGAGAGAAAGTAAGACAGAGGGAGAAGACGGGAAGAGATGGAGGGGCGTGGGAAGGGGGGGTGGGTTGTGAGAGAGAGAACGACTGTGTGGGAGAGACACAGAGAGAGAGAGAGACTGTGGGGGAGAGGGAGATGCTGGATTTGTAATGGCAGGGAATCTAAGAGCGTTTTCATCCCATATCTGCCAGTCTAAATTCATTTCACACTCTGTTATTTTATTTTATTTTTTTTACATTTTTCTCTTTTTTTGTAGCAGATGCCCACCCACGTTAACAGTTCTGGTGTGGGTGAGATGAAAGTTGCCCAGAGTAGTCTACAGAGTGTGGGGGGAAGGGTTATGGATAAAAATATGAGAATAGGTATTTCTGCTAGCTATCTGTGTATTTTCAGAGATTTTGATTCTGATTATTCTATCATTTGACATAAGATCATGAGCAATTCACAGGACTTTTGGAGGTTCAGGAATTTTTAATCTGCAGCACAAATTAAGTTTCTCTCTCTATCAAAGGACACTAACACCTGTGGTACAAAACGGTGAGCAAAAAGAGAAACACAAGACTCCAAAGTTGCCTCCAAACATGTATGAGCCCGCCTTCACACTATTTTTACTTTGGTCTATGGGTCCTACTTGATGGGGGCGAGACAACTGCGTTCTCTCTCTGAATCTAGGAGGCTAATTGCAGTGCTGTCATTCAAAGCAAGGGGTTGTTAGAACTTTGCAAAGCCACGAAAATGAAGTTTGCAGAGTGCGAATTGCTTCTGTGTGACACAAAAGAAACTGCATCGAAAGTGCTGCAGTGGAAATCAAACTTTAAAATCTATTTGCAAAGGTACATTAGGTCCCAACAACACACTTTCCATCTATCTGGGGAAAATGTCATTCCAGGAAAAATTCAATTAGATATCTTTAACATATATCCCTATGCCCAGTGCAATTCAGAAGATTTTGGTATGTGGTATTGAGGTCTGGTCTTTTTGCTGTGCTTTGTGTTGTCTAAATTGGACATGTGAATATTTCATCCAGCCATAGGGAGAGACATCCTGGCGACTGTAGTGTGAAATATGTGCGGTGGTGGACTGGCTGAATGC
The DNA here is from genome assembly GCF_046629955.1 of Centroberyx affinis. Classification (NCBI taxonomy): domain Eukaryota; kingdom Metazoa; phylum Chordata; class Actinopteri; order Beryciformes; family Berycidae; genus Centroberyx; species Centroberyx affinis. The sequence goes on along the minus strand of NW_027279317.1, from coordinate 104,870 downwards.
AGTGAAGTCATATATTTACATTTTAGGCATTTAGCTGACACGCTTATCCAGAAAAACAACAAGTCCAACAGTAAAATATGCTTCAATTCCTAAATCACCAACATCACAAGCAGCCACTAATAATAAGAAGATCAAACAACATCCCGAATGAGACTAATTCAGTAGCAGTAATACCAGTTTAAATGTTGGGCTATGTGTCATATTTCAACAATATGACAAAAGCCTGCATGTCAGTGCGTGGACAGCCAACACATTGAGAAAACATACACATCACTCGGCTGCACATCAGTGGTAACAGCCCCAATCTCAAGCTTATACAAGTTGTCTTGAGACAGATCAACAGACTGACATGGTGACACATTGGTGCAGATGTGACTTTGTATGTGCAGCGCATAATCCTTTATGATTTAGACACCTGAACCCCCCACTCTTAGCCGTAGTACTTTGATAGTATATCGGAAATGATTATCAAATGATCATCACTGAGCTGAGCTGAGCAACCAACCTTGATTTGAAGTAAAATGGTGGGGGCAATGTAGAACCTATTTAATTTAACCTAGTCATCAGTATGATTAAGGACAGGAGATTAAACATGGCGCACTGCATGCACACACATGCACAAACACCTGCTGTTTGGGGCAGCGGTAGCCTTGAGGTTAGAGGAGTGGGCTTGTGACCACAGATTGTCTGGGAAATAATGGAAACTGAATGACAAACATTGACCCCTCCCTCAACAACTACCATCAATTTGCCCTTGAGCAAGGCACTTCACCCCTAACTTCTCCAGCGGAGCTGCTCAGCAGCCAACAGTAAAAGGCTGCCGTCATACTAGGCAGCTCCCAGGAGTGAATGTGTGGAACAGCTTGAGTGTGAGGCAGGGTGTTACTGGAAAAGAGCAGGCAAACAAAGCTCAGTCGACTTTCTCCTTATCCTTATCTAACCCTCTTTCTGCCCCTCTCTATATCTCCTTTTTCTATCTCTTTCTGTCCCAGAAAAAAACCCAGTATTCAACAGTGTGTCACCTCCAGTCTGTGGGGAGAGTCTATAGGCATTACCATGGCTGGTAGCACACATCTACTGCACCTCCTCACTTATGTAACACCAGGCACGTTTACACACACACACACACACACACACACACATACACGTGCTTACATGTACAAACACGCACACGCACACACATATGCATGAAAATGCATGATCATCTAGATAGGAAGTGATCCAGACCTGTAGAAACGGCAGTTGGATGCACTGAATCTGTGGCTATTTCGATTTCAATGCTTTGGCATCATCACCTCATCAAAATCACACAAAGACACAGACTGACTGTTATATATAATATGTAATAATATGTAAGTTATATGCAATCATAGCATTCTCAAGATATATGATGTGATCACATGTAAAGACATGACAGTGTACAGTAGGGAGATGCGCTGTTTACAGGCACAGGAACAAATAGGTGTACCAGGCACCCAGGTAGACTGGCATACCAGGACACAGACACAAACACACACACACACACACACACACACACACACACACACACACACACACACACACACACACACATACAGCCCACCAGTGACAAGCCAGGCAGAGGGCAGACAGATGAGGACATTCCTTGTTACCTGTGCATATGCCTATAGGCAGACACACACACAGACACACACACACACACACACACACACACACAGACACACACGCAGGTTACCTGGCCTCTGCCACAGTGCAGCAGTAGCTGCCACTGCGCCGCGAGCTCCTGCCCACCCGCAGCTCCTCTCGAGACTTGCGGCGGTTGAAGTAGTCTGTGAGTTTCCCAAAACTCGCCATCTTTCCTCTCTCCTCTCACCTCCACCTCCTTCTCTCCTTTTGCCTTACTTTCCTTTTAATGCCCCCAAAAAACACCAACACCAACAACAAAAAATGTTGAGTTTGTTGTTCGGCAATGCGAAAACTCCTCGGCCGCGACCTGCAGAGCCTCTGTCTGCGTTCCTCTACTTCTACCTGGGTTCGGCTGCACAGCGAGGCGTCAGCCGCAGGTCCGAGTCTCCCTGTCCTCCCTCATCCTCCTGTGCATAGGGATTAATGCGCGGCAGAAATAGCCAAACCTCTCGCTCTCTCCTTCCCCTGCCTCTCTCTCCCCCCTCTTTCGATTCGTCTGCTACCGCGCTCGCAGCGCATACACTGACTCCCTCTCAAAATAGTAACGTTTGTAACTGCCTACCAATCGACACAGCAGGAGCAGTACCCCCGCAGTGGAGAGCAAACGAGAAGGAGGAGAGGAGAGATAGATAGAGAGAGAGAGAGAGAGGGGGAGGTGGGTGCTCTACGCCGGTCTCTCTCTGTGTTGGAGAAAGCAGAGCTGGTGGGTGAATATGAGCTGCTATGATGTCTGTACCTAAGCCCCCCCTCCCTCTCTCTCTCTCACTCACTCTCTCTCTCTCTCTCCCCCTCTCTCTCTCTCTCTCTCTCTCTCTCTCTCTCTCTTAACCTCACATTCTCTGTGTCTCTTTTTCTCACGCACATACACACATTCTTACACACACCACTGTTTGACGCTCGGTGAGCACACACACACACACAAACAACCCTCGATCATTCAAAGCTAGAGAACAGGTGGTGGTAGTGGTGGCTGAGCTTTGTGTGTGTATCGCTGTGTCTCACTGTCCATCTCTCTCTCTCTCTCTCTCTCTCTCTATCTATCTCTCTCTCTCTTCTCCTCTGTGTCCCTGGTGAATAGAAATGTGATATGAAATCCAAACACTCTCTCTCTCTCTCTCTCTCTCTCTCTCTCTCTCTCTCTCTCTCTCTCCCTCTCTCTCTCAACCTGCAGTGCACCTGCTTCATCGTCGATCATACCTTTCCCATGCCTGTGCTTGTCTGTGTGTGTGTGTGTGTGTGTGTGTGTGTAGAGGGGTATCTCTCTCTTTAACTCTAATTTCATCAATAATGAAAAGCACGCAGAGAAGCTCGGTCATGACCGGCTGGTGGCCCCATGCATTTATCTGCAGGAACTACACTCTAAATAAAAACAACTGATGGGTAAGAACAGTGCAGGAAGGAGCAGGAGGATGGATGGAATATAAGGATGATGGGAAGGGGTCGGGGGGGCGGGGGGCAGCAACAGAGGGATGGAGGGAGTAAGGGAGCAAGAGAAAGAAGGGAGGGAGGGAAAGAACGAGGTATAGAGGGAGAAGGGGGAGTGATGAGTGGCTTTCAAGTGTGAAGAGCTCATTAGTAAGTGTGTGTATGTGTGTCTCCCTCCCACACATCCAGACATCATACATACAGCATTCCTCTATCTGTTCGCCACCTCTTTTCACTCTTTTTCACCCATTTCAGAAACCCTCTATCTCTCCCTGATCTCCTTGTCTCCCATTTTCTCTCCATTTCTACTTTCATTGTCCAAATCTCTGCAGCATCCACTGTTTACCTCTCCATCCCCCATAGCTGTCTTCCTCTCCCTCCCTCTCTCCATCCCTCTCCCTCCTTCCCTCTTTTTCCTCTATTTAAACAGCCGGGGGCTAGCCTCTAAATTGTCTGACTTGTACATCATGCTCACTTGAGAGGATACACAGCAAAGCCCAAGTGTGAAATAGAGGCATATACTGTATATATATATATATACTGTATACTGTATATGCACTCACAGTTGCAGCAGGCATCCTAAAGCAACCAGGACCCGAAACTGAAGAAATAATCTGACTTTCCACAGCAGTTTTCTTCTCATGTTACCATTTTTATATTTAGTGATAAGGAAAAGCAGATATGACCAAAAAAAAAAAAAAAAAAAAAAAGCAAGCGGATTGCAGGTGCAGTGGCACCAAGTGCAGTATTTATCTTGGAGCTAATCTGGGATTCAAGCCAGCACAGATGGGCCTATACAGCTTGTAACAGGAATGATGATCTAAAACGACTGGTCAGCTCACACCTCCTTGATCAGCTTCACCAGGCCTTAGCCCTGCACAGCTATGGGCATTAGATCCAGATCAGCACAGCCAGGGTTGCTCACTTCTGCAGCAATCAAAGTGAAATGTTTTACCCAAAACCCCTTAATGCACCATTAGTATATACACTTTTAGCATGAGTGGCTCCAGTGGGAATGCAGCTATAACCCTGGCAGTGTTAGTGCCTTGCTCTGCCCATTAAGATACACAGGACCGAAATAGAAATTCCAGCAATAATCCAATGAGGTGATGAATATTAGCATGTAATTACATTAAAATCAGAAAATAAAGAATATTTGTATGTCATCCGAATCTGAAACAACAAAGGTACAGGAATGTGTCTCGGCAGCATCGGTGCTGAGACTAAGATTTCAATAACTTCACAGTGTGCCTGTGTGTCGGCATGTGTGCGTGCGCGTGTGTGTGTATGTGCTTGCAGTTGCTCTATTGTGATCCCACAGTGGAGTTTATATTGTGTAAAAGGTGTGGGCTGTGTGAGCTTTGCAGGCTCCCCTGCTGAAGAGTTCAGCTTATTGATCTGACTCTCCCCTCTCCCTCCCTCTCTATCTTAATTCTCTTCATTCTTTCCCTCTCTGTCTTGTCTCAGCAACCCCCCCACCCACCCACCCAGACACACACCCCCCCACCAAACCCACCCACACACCCACACACACACACACACACACACACACACGCACACACACACACACACACACACTCCCCCAACAACCAATTGATCTGGGAGACAACATGGTCTGACTACATTGCCCAGAAGGCATAGTAATATTAAGAGCACAAGCCCCAGGGAGAGAGAGTGAAGGGAGATAGGTAGAAAGAGAGGCAGAGAGGCAGAAAATTACAAAAAGATAGATAGACAAATTATGTGGAAATATTCTAATAATAATGCACCATTGTATATATATATGTGTCTTGTGTGTGTCATGTGTATATAAGACAGAGAAGCACAATTTTCAGGCTACAAGTCTCACAATGGGTGTCATTTGTCAATCTGATGCTATGTTGATTGTATATTTAGTAAAATGGAGCTAAAATAATACTTTGTTGTTGAAATGTCTCTGCACCAATGTTACCATGACAAATTCCTGTTCATTTATCACAGCTGGAGATTAAGTTGATTATGATTCTGAACATGTATTAACATAACAGTGTGAATGCGTGAAACTGCTGCAATTGGTGGACATTTCCGTTTGCGGCACCCAGGAATAATAGATATTATGCTGTGTTTTTAATCAGACTGCACACTGCAGTCACCCAAAAACCGAAAGAGATGCAGTGATAATTTCTGCAGTGCAGGTAGAAAACCTGCCTGTACACTCTGCTAATATGCATGCATCTTTGCCCATCTAAAAATATTTTAGAATCTCTGTACTCCCTGCTTTATACCTAGAGGAAATCATCCCATATCTATGCACGCTATTGAGTTAAAATATAAAATGTACCTATAAATCTAATTTCCAAAAACTTTGAAAAATGCCCCAATGCTTGTGTAAACCACCTTCCACACCTTTTCTAGAAAAACAATAAAAAAGAAAAAGAAAACTGCTTGATAAATGGGGCTGTCTGTGCTTAATAGCCAGGGAGATAAAGAAAGACAGAGAGAAAGAGTAAGAGTGCGAGAGAAAGAGGGAGAGGGAGTTGAGTCAAGAGAACTGAGACAGCGACTGTGAGAAAGAGAGCGAGTCTTGACGAAAAAAGGACACGGCAGCAATGGAGCGAACACCGAGCCTCTGAGGGGAAGTTACCACCACAGTGAGGAAGAGCTGAGCTCAAGCTATTGACAGCCCCGGCTTCTTTCTGCATTTAGACTGCATTTGGCTCCAAAATGGTTTTGGCTAATGAATAAATCATATACTGCTGTTTTTCTAGGGCCATTTTCATTTGAACACAAAACACCCTCGCTTCGGGAACATCCGCTTGGGAATACAATACTTGGCTTCAGAATGCGTTTCCACTGAGCTGAAGATGGATATGAGGTCATCCATGGACACATCAAGCAGAACAGAGTCGCTAGAAGTTCTAAATATGTAAATTATAAATACTTCAATAGCGGTTTAGAATTAAACAAATTACTATTCATGACTTTTATTCAAATCAGTTCACAACACACTGTGTAAGGCGGCTCATTTCAGTCAGGGTGATTTTGCACTGACAACCAATAATCTATCAGAATCAAGAGGCGAGGTGTGTCAATACATGGAGCTGCTAACAGACACATGAAAAGTGACAAGTTCAATCTATGGGCACCTCTGACAATGTGATTTAATTAATATTTCAGAGCAATCACTACCATAACACATGTGAATTAAAAGTAAAAGTGCTAAAATTGGATAATAAGCATCTTTATTTAACCAAATATACAGAAAAAAGCACCAGCAGCAACTGCCTTTCTCCGCTGCTGTAACAAAAACGTATACCGAATTGTGAGTTTTATGAAGTGTCCCTCCACTATTGTGTGTGTGCGTGTGTGTGTGTGTGTGTGAGTGCACACAAGGGTGTACATACACGCCGTAGTCGGCATGAGTGTGAAATCGATGGCAACATCCGACACATTGGAGAGTGACATTAAATATTCACCACCTCACCCTGTGCTTTGAACTGAAGCATTGTCTGATGAAGCCACACACACACACACACACACACACATACACTTGTAACAAATCCTAGCAATCAATCTACAGACACTTTGATACACCATTCCGCTCTACAGTTCATTTGACAAGAGAGAGGCTGAGAAACAGAGAGAGACAGAGAAAGTGAGACAGACAGTTGAAGAAAGCTTCCCCCTGTAATTACTGTAGCAGCCCTCACCAGTGTTCCCCACTGGGATTAGTCAGGCAGGAACATTCTCCCTCTGACACACACACACACACACACACACACAATTGGGGTTATTCACAGTAAAAATGAATGCCATCATATCGAAGCACAATGGAAGAATCACTCATATCCTCATAGAATGATAAGCACCCACTAAAGAAACACACACACACACACACACACACACTGATGAACACTGCCAACCTCTTTATGACTCATCAGCAAAGGGCCCTGCGAATCAGCCCCAGGATAATCTCTCTTTCCCTGTGTGTGTGAATGTGTGTGTGTGTGTGTGTGTGTGTGTGGTCCTCTCTTTTTCTCACGCAGCATTGACGCTCCCGCCCTGCCTCTCCCTGCAACCGAGACCACATCCTTTTTTTGTGGCTCCTTCTCTTTCCTTCCTTCCGTTCTCCTCTATTTTTCTCTCTCATCCTTTTACGCCTTTCCTCCTTTAGCTATCAGCCCCTCTTCTCTTTCTCTCTCTCTCTCTCTCTCTCTCTCTCTCTCTTTCCCATCAGATTTTCTTTTGATTATAATCTCTTAAAAATCCTGCATTCCCATTCCATCTGGTATCACAACTATAGCGAATATGTACAGTAATATTCTCTCAATGTAACATGCATTCCTACCAAAAGGGTCGATTAGCACAATACAGCTCCTTGGTTTACGGCTAATTACATGATCAAAATCAAATGTTACAATTATTCTCACCTGTTACATGATGACAGTCACCTGTTATATGATTAAAATCGCCTGTTACGATTACAGTCACCTGTTATATGATGACCATAACCTGTTGTATGAGTAAAATCGCATGCTAAAGGGTTACAATCACCTGCTATATGATTACAGTGACAATTTATATGATTACAGCCTACCAAGCCAGTGTGAGGGGATGTAAGGAAGCAGACTGAAACCATGGATGAATAACAAAACCGCTCCCTGATCCATCTGAAAATGTCTCCTCTAATCATCATGGTTTGGCATCACTGGTGGTAAACTGACTCTCCACAGACAGCTTGTGTACAACTTTTGACATAAACTCACAGTGGAATATTAGTTTGTTGTGTTCTGGGAATGATTTTAGCAGATAGCAGCCAATGTTGGTGACTGATTAATACTATTTGTTTATATTGTTGATATGATAGATAGATCATTTTGCAAATATATCACTGGATATAAGTAGTGGAAACTATAAGTGTTATATCAAAATCAAACACTGCTTTAATACAATATAACCTCTCTATGGTAGAACTGTGCTACCATTGGGCATCAGGTATCAAGCCAGATGAGGGACACTTTGCATAAAATTGCCATATGAGACAAAGTCACAAATGTTTTTTTTATATTTTGCCTGTCCATCGTCCATCTAGCCATCCATCTATCTGTCCATCCACCGAACAATCTATCCATCAGTTAATTGGTTAATTCATTCATTCATTAATTCTTCCACCTTCCTTTCTCCCTGCTTATCTGCCTTGGCATTTCAGCATCTTTCAACATTCACACAGAATTATTGATGATAACTGACGCTTGTGTCTGTGTGTGTGTGTGTGTGCGTGCGTGCGTGTGTGTGTGTGCGCACATAATGCTGCATTGTGTATCCAGCTCAAGAGGTGATCAGAGGGGAACAAACAACAGCTGGGTACCACATGATTCATATCCCCTGCTGACACATACAGTTCCATATACTGGAGCTGGCAAAGAGGAAACTTTACACACACTCACACACTTGCGCATGCAATTTTCCTCTCTCTGTCATACACACACACACACACACACACACATACACACACACACACACACATTTATTCACATATACAAAGTGTAGTCCATGCACACACACCACACACAGTTTGTCACGTCCCTTCATCAGACAAGAAGAGCAAGCACACAGAAGGTGTTCACAGGTATAATTCATTCACATATTACATTTCATAGTTAATTTTCATGGCTATAATCATTTTAGAGAAAGTTATTCCATACTTTACAGATATTGACGTTTCATTCATTATCTAAAAACAGATGATCCAGATTGTAAAGATTTGTTAACCATGTACTTTACTTACGCACTTTCCTCTGTGTTTTAATTTTATGATAGCCCTTATTTTGCAACATTACATGTCACTTTTTCAAATGGTGGATATTATATTTTGGGGGAAAAATCTGCCTCAAAATAATCAAACCTCTGAAAAATGGCAGTCAAATACACTTTGAATTCTTGAAAATCAAGAGGACAGAGGAGCACTTTACTGGATGCCACAAGTGGCATGTCCAGTTTTGAGGCTGTTTTGGTATCTGGTGGGATAAATCAAGCGCTCCTCATATCTGAAATCATATTCAGATCAATCTGTGTCCAAGTCTGAAGATGACAAATGTCTTGTTTGAACTGGTGCTTGAACCATGACTAAGATTTATGTCTGCGCCTACTTTTAATTGGCAGGAGATGCATAAACATGGAAGGCAGCACAGGAAAAGTTTGCCAGCATTATCATCTATACTCTGCCAAAATCCCCTGTCTTCAAAGAGTCAGTTTCTGTAGGAATGGGGAAAACTTGGTTGATTTTCCCATTGATGTCCTTGCAGTTTTGACATATGACAATTCATTTCAATGTTTCACCTTGATCCCAGAGTCCTGACACACTTTCTATACATGGGAGACAATGTCAGCTGTTGTTTATAGTGAAAATAATTGGCCAGATTTGATACTTCAAAGCACAACCTAGCAAGTACAAACAGCCACACCGGTGTTTTCCAATTTCTCTCTTTGAGTCTTTCTTTCTTTCCTTCTTTCTCTCTCTCTCTCTCTCTCTCTCTCTCTCTGTCTCCTACACACACATTTTCTTTTTACACCTGAAAAACCCTTAGCCTTGTTAAAAAAAAATGCTTGTCTCTGTTTCACTGCTTTGTTTTGCTTTCTTGGAAGGGCTGTCAGGAGATTTTTTTGTTAACCTTTTTATTTACCAAGGGTGTGTTCAGCAACACCCTGCTTCACAGATTACACACGTTACCACATAGGAGCCGCTCCGTACAGACAGCCAATGAACAGTTATGAATAACATTAGCAATTGTCCCAGTCTCAGCTCTCCTTCAAGCCCCATTTTATTCCATATTTAATCTTTCTTTTTTTCTTTCTTTCTTTCTTCTCATTCGGTCCGTCCCTTTTTTTCCAATTCCCTGTTAAAGGCCATCATTCTAGGTCACTGCAAGGCATTTTAGTTAAAAAGTGTGCTTAAAACGTTTCTCCCAACTTCCAACAGTGCACTCTTCTATAAAGACTAAATTAACATTGTTCAACAAATACATTCACACACACACACACACACACACACACACACACACACACACACGCACACACACACACACACACACACACCAGGGAGGGCTCTAAATTAATCATATTCTGAGAGAAAAATGGAAATGCTCTGCCTGGAGGACTTGGAACCAAATGCCTTGTCTCTTCTGGGAGCCATTTCTCTTTCTCTCCCTCTCTATCTCTTCCTCACTCACTCCCTCTCTCCTTCTGTCCTCTTTTCCTACCTGTCCATCCATCTCTTCCTCCCTCACTCTCTAGCCATCTCTACCCCGCTCTCTCTCCCCAACCTACATGAGGCCAGTCAGACATAAATTAGAGAGCTTCTGGTCCGGGGGGGCCGGTCTGAATAAATGATGAAGCTCTGTAAGTGTTGGCTGCTGTCTTTGAACTTCTCTTTAACTCCCTCCGCCTCCCCACCCTTTGACTTCTAAAACTCCTGATGAATTACCACTGCCAGGAGGCCCCCGGCCAGCAACTTAAAACTGTTTCTTTAGGTTAAAGCCATATTTATGTCCAATTAAACGCCGATCGGAGCTACCCCGGCGGCCCCAGGAGGTGAGAAGGTGAGAGGGGAGGTGAGGTGAAGCCCTAACAGTGGGGAAATAAAGGGAAAGAGAATGGAAAGAGGTTGGTCTCCAAGCCCCAATTAAAAAGCAAGTCTAATGTTTTGTTAATTAAACCCGCGTGCTTATATGCACAAGCACAAGCACATATACAAACACAAACAGTTGGGGAGCGTTTTAAATATTCACAAGGATCCAGCGGTCGATTTTCCCACCGCTCCTATTCTCAGTGGTGCTTTTCCAGCTTAATCCCCAGTGATTAGGGCACTAATCAATTCTTCTTAGGGAGATTCACTGAGGTGTAAAGGTGTGTTGCTTGTGAACACACAAGGTTTGTAGCGGCGGGGCGGCGTCTGTCCTTCACCGGCCTCGAGCCACCGTGTTGGCAAGCATCCGCCGTGCTGAAGTGTCCTCGAGCAAAACACTGAACCCCCACTGCTCTCACCTCTCTGGAAGGAGACCATTTAAAAGACAGTCTGCCTTCCGGGTTCACATTATTATTATTGATGTGGTTAAGGACCTCCTACTTTCTGAACTCTGTGTGTGTGATGCTAGAAGTTTGTAGACGTCAATGCTTGTTTGGAAATATAAAGAATTCATTAGCTGTCAGTCTGTTACAGTATATTGCAGTAGTTCTTTATCTGATGTGACACACACACACACACACACAAAAACACACACACATATACACACAAACACGAACACAGACACAAACACGAAGTGATAACTGATACACATCTTTCATTGTCTCTCTCTGTCTCTCCCTCACTCCAGTGAGAGAGACACACACACACACACACACACACACACACACACACACACGCACAAAATATGTTCCCTCTGTCTTTGTTTTTCTCAGTTTCTCACATAAACACACACACTGACATCTCAGCAGACAATTCTACCTCATTCCAGTGATTCATTCACACACACACGCACACACACACACACACACCTTCTTCTGATGAAAGCCGACTGCTGTTTCTGTTTTTGTTTTTGCTCTTGCCTGTTATTGATGTCCAGCCGACAGCCTCCCATGATTCATTATGCGGCAGATCGGTCGGATTTGAACAGCGCTGTGTGTCATTCTTCATTCTCTGGAGAGTGATTAGGCTGCTGTGTGTGTGTGTGTGTGTGTGTGTGTGTGTGTGTGTAGGGGGGGTGTTCAAGGTGAGATGAGTGGTCCTCCAGTGGTGGTCGCAACACCACAACACAATGAAAATCTGTTTTGAATGAGTGAGTCATGTTGTGTATTGTGTTCAGAATTATAAGCATCAAAGCTCTTCTTCATTTGATGTACGCTACACACACACACAAACACACACACACACACACATACACACACATAAATACACACCACCGGATACGATAGCAAGTAAGATATGGTAATGAAAATCTACTGACAGTGAAAAGGGCCCAAGGATGTGTGTGTCGGTGTGAGCGTGCATGTGTGTGTGTGTGTGTGTGTGTGTGTGTGTGTGTGTAGAAGAAGTTGACAGTGTGGTGAGATCATGTCAGCTGTCAGCAGACACAGACATGAGACCTTCCAGCTATGCTGTTCAGACAGCCTTGGAGAAAGGCCGGGAGACATCACACACACGCACGCACACACACACACACACACACACACACACACACACACACACACACACACACACACACACACACACATTATCTGTGAAGCAGCAATAATTTGTCTTCTCAACTCAAACACATGCATACAGCAGGCTTCCACTCAGCATGAACGCATTATGAACAGGTACAGCAAGTCTTGAATCATAACATGGATCTAATGGATATCCAGCAGATCAGTGTCCAGTGTCCAGAGGAACAGAAGATGGCAGTCTGTTGGTCTGATGTCACGGCACTGGCCCCAGGCCGTGCAAATCCTCCACCTTCAGCCTGAGGCACAGAACAAAGCTTCTAGTGCTGCTTCAGACTGCTGCTTCCTGAATGATGTGAAAGATGTCTTGATTTCACATTGTTCCTGGGTGTTTTGGAGGGTCAGAGGAAGCAGTGTCTCTCTGTGTGTGTGTGTGTGTGTGTGTGTGTGTGTGTGTGTGTGTGTGTGTGTGTGTGTGTGTGTGTGTGTGTGTGCATGGTGGGGTATGGTTTTGTTCTTGTGGTTTGGTTATGATGTAAACTGGGTATGTGAAAAGACATTCTTATGAGGCTACCATGTACTGGTTTTATGGTTAGAGTGGTAAATTGGATAAAGTTGTTGTAGTCTGTAAGTCACTGATGAGTGATTAAGAGCTTTTGCACCCATAAATCATCTATACAAAATGGTCCACATAAATTGGTGTCTTGTAAAGGCCATAAGTATTAACATGGACTTGTTTGTGCACCCCTACATTCCCTCAGTTGGACAGCTCAGCTCCAAATGACCAATTAGGGCCTAGCTAGTTACCTGCTCCCTGCGACAGACACAATTACTCAGCTCATCAGAGTGAAGATAAAGAAATTCAAACGGGATCTCAGCTTTACTCCTCAAGTTGTACACTTTTTAACTGTTTGCCTGCTTAGCATACGTGAAAGCCACACAAATACCCAAAAGAATACAAGGGGCCTTGTGGTGTTTGTGACAAGCATTATTAGACATCTGCTCTGACTGACAGCCTGTGGCGACGCACATTTTCCAAACCAGCAGCCTAACTAAGCCTCAGTTACTTCTCCACACGCTTGTAGCATCTGATAATGTGGTAACAACAGCTTGTCAAAATGTAATAATAAATGTTCCTCTACATGGGTCGGACATGTAATAAAACCAGTCAAAGTCATTAACTGCACAGTATGATCTCGCATTAATCAATTTACTCTTTAGGTGAATAATATTGACTAATAACATAATATTCCAAGTTATCACATTCTTTTTATCGTTATGATGAGTTATGCCATTATTAGTCAATGCTATTATTACATCATTAGTTAAAATATTTTTCACCCCTTATTAATTAATAATTACTAGTTGGAATAATGTTACATTATCCAATAATTTACTACATGAAGTTATTGCATTATCCAGTAGGTTTTTCATTATCAGTTGCTACATTGCTGTATCTATAATGCCCTAGTACTGATACTGCGACTGGATATTGAGCCTATACCAGACCATAACACTATATGTATGAGGAAATTCACTCCAAAACCAGAATCTGATACCAAGAGCCACATGTGAATGAGATATAAAGAGCATAAGCAGTGAAGAAGTGGTATCAGTACATCAAGCTATCATCAGCATAGACAAAGTAGCACAGCATCTAATCAACATAACTGCAACACGCAGTTATGTCTGATTCCCAGGCGATAGCTCTGTAACATCAGCTCCCCGTCTCTCAATTCCTCGAAAGGCTGACATATTGTGTAAGGCCCCGCTCCAGTCACACTTCAGTAATACACTGTTGTCATTGGTCATTACACCTGTCAAATGCCTCCGACCTCAATTTCCCTCCCTTGATTTCTTCATAGAGTGTGTGAATAAATCTATTGTCACAAACCCAGATCCAGATTACTGCCAGTTTAACCCCAGCGCCAGTAGTTCAACCCTTATAAATGGGATTTGTAAATTTTCCATGGCCAGTTGTTCCAGACAGATGATTTTGACTTGAGCGGAGACAGAGGGAGAAATGGATGGCCTGTAAGCAGCCTGGACACTGACTGACTAGAATTGGAAGGGACAGAACGGACACTCCTTGATGTAACAGGGCAATCTCCTTTCTTGGTACACCTAAGATGGCTGCCATAGAGCTTTGGATAATGTTGCTGTGGAAATGAGCATTGTTTCAGTATCTGGACAGTGCGTGAGACTCACCACAATGTCCAGTGAAGCATTACCCTCACCATGGTAACACAGCAGCTCTCAGTCACATGCAGTCCACCACTGCTTATTTTCAAGACAACATTATCTGAGATTCTATAATAGCCATTTTGATCGTTGACAAAATGACCATTTAAGAATATTGATTTTAAGAGGAAAGCCTATCTTACGCTGCAATTAGGATTCTGTGTATCATCTCTTGAAAAATGGCGGGTCATGTTGAGTGCAAGGCTGCAATTGAGCAAAGAGGGACTTGGTTGCTTGATGAATTGTTTGGATAACTGAGATGCATCAAAAGGCAGGGATAATTCATATTCTTTTTTTGGCCACTAAGCAACTCTATGGCAACAATTAGGATTTAGCGCAGTTGCTCAAAGGCACCTCACCTTTATCACAATCTAGAATTTGAATTAACATTCAAATTCATTTAAATGCATTTACGTATGTAAATCCACTGGTATCAGCAGGGCCTCTAATGGAACGTATCAACACAGAAACAAGAGGAACTCTGTCCCTATAAGCTGGAAGCCAGGAACTAAGACATGAACCTATGATGTCATCTAATGTGTCATCAAAAGTCTGGGCTGCGCCATAGTCAATAAGGAAACAGGGGGAGACTGATTTGTACACTCAACGGATTTTTGTTTGAGGTTTTATGCTGAAATTAGCTCTAATTTGTTACAATATTATCAGTTCTGAACGAGTAGATATACACTTATTGCCAGAAATCCCCCTAGCCACCTTTACTATATTTTCTAATTCAATGCCCATGCAGCATCAGATTTTACATCTTGATGAATTCTTATTACTCTGGCTTTCAGGGAGTTGTTCAGAGACAATAGGAATAACATGAGCTCTAAGTATTCCCTTTTAACATGTCAGTTTGAATTTCTGAGTTTCTGACATCTGATGCTCTATTTAAATGGCTGTGTGATGATGGTAACACTAGTGAAATTCTGATGCAGAAGTAATGAGGATTATGGGGTTTCTCCAAAGCTGTCACAACACCTGCATTTAACTGTCAAGCCATGACAGGTTGTGTCACGGGATATTAAACAGTAGTCTAATATTCAGCCACGCTTCCTTTAAGAATGTCTGACTGATTTCATATATGCCAGTGCTATGTATTGTGTGTATGACGATTAGAACAAACATACACGTCAGCAAATGAGTCTCCTAGGAGTTCAACACTGCATGGAGAAGGAGGAAACGTTATGAGAAAAGATGTTATGAGGCATTAAAGTGGAACTGGCATTATCATTTTGTTGCTAGAACTGCAATTAATTTATGATTAGGGAAAATCAATCAAGAGATAACACAATTGGCGACAAAGGATATTCATCCTTCAAAAATACCATTTTACCATTGAAATGTATTGCTGTTAATGTGAGTCAACATCCCATTCACTTTCAGAGGCTCCCACTATCATTCACTCCCAACTCTCCATGTCAGAAACAAATGGTTGTGTCGCCCTCTAGTGGCTGACTCTCCTACTGCTCTGATACCAATCCAGCAGAAATATCCGAGTGGCAATGTAACAGAAAGTCCTCATCATTATGCTTGGCCTTATCTTATAGAGACTGAGTTAACAGAACAGTAATTGGATGGCACCGAGTGTCAGCCAATCACCGGTTCCGCCTTTTGGTGTTTGTCTAAAAAAAGACAAACTCTAATGAGTTTTGTTGTTGATTATGGATGGTGTGTGTGTGTGTGCGTGTGTGTGTGCGTGTGTGTGATAGAGAGAGAGAGGGATAGAGGCATCTGTAGGTTGCATCTGTGTGTGTGGGTGTATACATACATGTGTACAGACATCACAAACATAGACACCTCTATCCCTGTCTCTCAATTTCACACACACACACACACACACACACACACACACACACACACACACACACACCATCATCCATATTCATCGACATAACTCTGACAGAGTTTGTCTTTCAAGACAGGAGGTGTGTGTTTGTGGGCACAGGTGCGTGTGCAGGCATGCGAGTGTGTGTTTGTGTGTGTGTGTGTGCGTGTGTGTGTATGTACGTATGCATGCGTGGGGGTGCATTAGCCCTCCCTCACTGCGGTGACTCACCAGTGACTCACAGGGCAGAGAGGAGAGGGGAGTTGCGCAAGCCAGGAACCCCTCACTGTCACTTGATTGTTTGGCGTAGCGCCGCGGCAGGTCGGCGGCTTAACCTCATCATTAACAAGACACTCACCATGAAGAGGGGAGGGGATGGGGGGGGGGGGGTGTATGGATAATGAGGAGGATGATTCAACAATCACTGATGTGTCACTGTCAATATGAGACATGAGGGGGGCCGGCTCCAATTTATATGAATGGTTTCACTTGACAGGTCGGGGTGTAGCAAGTAGGAGGCAAAGCATGTAGGCACGCATCCCTTCCTAGGCACCGGCTCAGGTATGAATTATACATGTTGCATCTATTCGCGGTAAGAGATAGGTATAGCGTGGTGACAAGAAAAGAGTGTGTGATTCATGTATGCATGCACACACACACACACACACACATACAGAAACAACACAAACACACACATTTCCCCCAGACACAATGCCAATCCTGTTTTGCTATCTGCAGAATGTGTTGAGAGGGAGAAGGGAAGAGGACATGCAATAGAGCCAAGAAGATACAACTCCCGTCGCTCTTATCTCGCTGTGCCCAGCCACAGCAGCGCTGACAAAGAGGGGAAGGAATATTTGCAAAGGAAACTACTATGTGGTGAAAGAGGGAGAACAGGCTTTTGGACAGCAGTCACAGTGAGAATATCGGCACATGACGAAAGTTGAGTAGTCAGGAATCTGTTGTTCAAATGTTTAGGTTATGAGCAGTGTGGAGATAGATAGATAGATAGATAGATAGATAGATAGATAGATAGATAGATAGATAGATAGATAGATAGATAGATAGATAGATAGATAGATAGAGAGATAGAGAGACAGACAGACAGACAGACAGATAGATAGATAGATAGATCCTTTATTAATCTTATCATGCAACAATCACACATCAGTCGTCAAACCTATTCCTTTTCAAATGTTGAAAAAGATGAACTAATTATTGTATTGTTGTATTGAGTATTGTTTTAACACAAAATGTGTCTCTCAAGAGACTGACAGCCAGACTGACACATAGCATTTGGTGGGCACTTTCATCCAAAGTGCCTTACAGCACCATGAGTGTATGCATTTTCAGCATGGGATTAAATCCCTAATCCCGCCAGCGTTAGTGCCATGCTCTACCTATTGAGCAATTCAACAGCAGTATACACACCGCCTAAGGACAAGCCTTTCCAAGCTATCCTCTTGGGGGATAAAGCAACACTGCACACCAAATAACTGCTGCTGTGGGACAACAATAGCCACATCTCGAATGTCACTGCACTTTGAATTTAGCATGTATTCAAAACATCCAAATAATGCCACGATATAGGTGAAGCCATGATGTTTATCACTGAATGGATAGAGGAGTCAACTGTAAGCTGACACTAAAAAGGGCAGTGTATGGATACAAGTGCTAGAAAGGATGTTAGAATGTCTCAGTGAGAAGTGTTTGAAAGTGAATGAAGCCAGTTAAGTATCTATCTTCTCCAGAGGTGTTGTTGAGCAGTGAAGTTACACCACAGAGGGCTGGAGGTATGCAGGGTTGGACAAATCAGCTCCCCATCCCCCATCAGAATGAGGCAGCCTTGGTAGAGACAGCTTGCTTATCGCTCCTCTGAGGCATCACTCTCTGGCTTTTTCTCTGCTTTCTGCTGACTCACTGCTTATAAAGGGGAGCTAGGGGAATGTTTGTGTGCGTGTTTGTGTGCGTGTTTGCGTGTGTGTTTGCGTGTGTGTTTGCGTGTGTGCGCGTCTGAAGTTTATGCATGACTATGTGTGTGCTTCCCTGTATTCTCTGCATTCCCTGCTTCCCTGCTTCCCTGTGCATGTAAAATTGTGTATCTCCATATTAGCCCTTAGTTCCCCTGATTCACCCAAACAGCCTCTTGCATTTTGGATGACGATTAGTCTTTTGTTGCTAAAAATAGAAGGCAACAAACTATGAAAATGCCCAGACACGTTGGGCTGTAAACCTTCGAGTCCATTGTCAAGTCGTCCCACTAAAACGGCGAGAGATGAGAGCCATCGGAGAAACACTGAGCATCTGTTTGGATGTCACCAGCTGCCAAAAGACAGTGAGTCCTCCATAAAGAACAATGTTAGCACTGTGCTTGGCCTCAACTCCTGTCAAGATGCTGTCTTTAAAACAGACAGAGCTAACAGTCAGGGGGATCTGCACGCTCCCTTTAAACGTCCGCACTCCAGCTAAGGCTAATAAAACCCAAACAGTTACAAACCTTCCAGCCACTGTTGTTAAATCGGAGCCTCTTAAAAAGCTCTCCCTTGCAAATGGCTTTTCAAAAGCTGGCGGCTTTGCCTTGAGATATACAGCAGTTGAATCTAGTGGGTAGAGGGGCCTGCAGTGTATCACCATGTCACATTTCACAGTATCCAAGGGAGCCATTGGCTAAAATAATAAGCATTGTACTAGGATGCAGGGAAAAATGCTTCTCCAATCCCAATGCCACACCACTGAAGCGCGTGGCAACAACAGTTCCAGGAAGCCCCAAAATAGAATATAGGAAGTTCATTTAGTAAACACAATAAAACATGTTAAGCTCTCAAAAAAAACTGTGCAGCACCAACAGTCAGGCGGATGAAGACATCATCTCTCTTACTCTATGAGTTCCTCCATTCTGGCTCCATGGGGTTCCAGTGGCTTCTGTGTCGCTAGTCCTATTCTTCTTCTTCTTCCCCTTCTTCTTCCAGTGAGGCTGCTGGTCTTACCTATGAAAACACATACACAGGTATTAGCCGTTGGCGCTTAGCAGCATACACCTGGCAGGGTGTGATGAATGAGAGCGGGTGTGTCTTTCACTTGCTCACCATCATCACTCATTTACACAGGACGCTTCATTGAGGCTTCCTGAAACACACATAATTCACACACTACTCTGTCAGTCTGTCTGTCTTTCTCTCTCTCTCTCTCTCTCACACACACACACACACTCTCTCTCTCTCTCTCTCTCTCTCTCTCTCTCAGACCATTGTCTTTTCTTTTGTCTTTCTTCTATATCTTTCTTCCTCTCTATCTTTCTTCCTCTCTGTGTCCCTCTCTGGCTCTCTTGGGGCCTCTGCAGTCCTCTCAGATCTTTGAGGTTTTGAATTTCAAAGTTGTCCTTACACCATGTGATTTATGGTGGCAGTAGTGCTAGTCTGGGTTTCTCTGCTGTCTCAGTCTTTCCTGTGTGTTCAGAATTATTCTCCCGTATCATGTCCCCCCCTCCTGTGTCATCTAAAGAATTTGAAGAAGCGTTGAAGCAAATGAGCGTGGCCGGGATTATCAAGAGCTCTCCATCACTGTCATTTGATCCCTGCAAAGGATTTTCCTGTTCCTGTTTCCAGCCACTACTGGTTCTTGTCTGACTTTTGTATTTAGTCCACACACTTGAATGACTGTTCAGTAGATTGATTTCTCCAATCTGCTTCATGGCATAGACTTCATTTATTATCTTTAGTTGAGTGAATCCAATATCCACACATGTTTAGACTGTCATTGATCTGAGAACACACACAAAATCATTATCTCTCTTTCAGAAACAGAAACACAAACACAAACACACACCTTCAAAACCCAAGAAAGCCTTTCTCCATCTTCCTCAAGGCTTCCTCTATACCAATGTCACTGAGTTCCTTCTGACTCAGGAAAACACTCCATGAATCTAATTAATATTATTATTCATGTTAATTCCAAGTAATTATGCAGAGAGTCACTCACAGCTGCGGCACCTGGATAAACTGTGTATGGGTGGTGACACCTCTCTCGCCCCAAGCCCGCATGGTAATTAGGAGAAACATCTGGTGAGAGGGGAAACATATTGTTGAATTGAACTCAGGAGACACTCCTGTGATCCAAAGCGCTGAATGTTTGGAAGGTGAACCGCAATTATATTTGGGATGCGCGTATCTCTCTGAGCCAAGACCTGCTCCAGTCAAAGGTGATAAGCAGCCAATCCAATCCCATCTCTCATGTGTTTGATATAAAAATCCTGGCAAAGCAAGGACAGCGGATGTTGATGGGGAGTGCTGCATTGTGTTATAAAGTCACAGACGTGTGAACTTTGTTACCTTACTGTTGCACACGCCTACACTTACCTTGAAGTGTAATTAAGCTGCTGTGCTGCACACCAATGACACGGACTCATGTCATAGAAGAAAACATTTGGTTGCATTGTGGTTGTGGGATTCGTGAGCTTAGATGTCAATGAAGCCTAGCATCTATAAAGGTTTCTACCAATATCTAACAACAAAAACGCCCACAACACATCACAAAGCAGGCTTTTAATTACAATACCCAAGCAGAGACAGAAGGGGAGTGCATGGCCAACCATAAACTGTAGGAAATGTTTTACCAGCTCACCAGCTCACTCAACACCCATTGAGGATGTGATTTCAACATCTGTGCTCTACCTCTCATGTAGTCCAGGATGTTTTTGGCTACATATGGCCCAGATTTAGACCAAGCAGTAAATACATTATTACATGTTTAAACAATGCTGTAAATATAAAAACAATATGCACCAGAGAAGTCCATATGTACAAGATAATGCTTTACTTTTGTCTTATACAGCAATATCTGTTTGTCTCAGTTTGGCTAAGACGTAGACGTCTACTAGGCCAAAACGTTCCCTTTTAAAACCTATGTAGCCTAATTTAAGCCTGGACCACTACAAACCACTTAGACATCTTTTAAATGGCTAATCAATGTAAAAATGCTCAGTGGGAGGGAAGTCTAACTAAGTGTAACTCCTGTCTTTCTTTCATGTGATGATGATTTTGCCCCAAAATTGTAATGTGTTGCAGCTCTCCCCATGTCTCCCAGTTATTTAGCATTATTTTGGTGTTCTTATGACTATTTCCATAGAGCCAAACCTATAGGCACACCTGGTATTTGTGCTTCAAACCAAAGGATCTAAATACCATATCAATAAAAAAAATATGAAAAACACACAAAAAGCCAATATTTAAAGTGCCCCATTATGTTTTTTTTTTCCTATTTGATACCTCCCTTCATGTACAACCTGTACCTTCTCTCCCTTGCCAAAGTCATCCGCATTCACGCCTTAGCTTCGACCTAGTCATGCATACTAATCTGTGCTGTAACTTGGGGCAGTGAGCAGCCGCTGCCTGCCTGGCCCATCAAACATGCATAAGAAACAGATGTATCTTTGATGTATTCATTTTGCCCCATGTGCATGTGGATGTGCGTATGTGTGTTTGTATGAATGAGTGTGTGAGTGTGTGTGTGTGTGTGTGTGTGTGTGTGTGTGTGTGTGTGTGTGTGTGTTTGTGTGTCTATGTCGGTGTGTTTCCAGGCCCTGTGGGCACAAGCAGGACTGGGGAGACATCGCTGCATGCCCCGACAGATAGGCAGAGAGGGAAGGCCGACACAGCTACGCAATCATACACACCGGCTTCCGACAAAAAAAATGATTTACCGTTTCCCTGACAGCAAGGTGATGTTTAGTGCAGTGACTACCCTTTAAAGTTCCACAGGTAGTGAGAGAAAAGGAAAGGGATAAAATGGGATGCCTCCTGCCTTTGTTGTCTCTTGGTCTTCCTAGGCTAATCCCACAGTGCAACACTCACCTCCACAGACTCACCCAGCGTTTTCTGACTGACAAGAGTGGGTGCTGACATTTGGACATTTTGCTGGCGTTGCACTGTAGGACAGGCAATGGCGCCGATCCACGAGGCTGTCATCTTTAAGCACCTGGGAGTCGGGAAAATTTCCCTGGCGCAAGATTGTAAACAAGTATAATCATCATTCATCAGAGGGGAGCGCTTACCGTACATCCTGCTTGTCATTTGCTGCACTCATTGCACTAGCTGCCTGCTCTGCTCTGCGAGTGTGTGTGTGTGTGTGTGTGTGTGTGTGTGTGTGTGTGTGTGTGTGTGTGTGTGTGAGTGTGTGTGTGTGTGTGACAACATCTGTAGCAGTGGGACAAATAAAGCCCTCCCTCCCTCCTACCCCCTCCTTGAACCGGCGCTGGCGTCCCTCCTGTCCTCACATGAGGCCATGACCGTGTAAAGCAACCCTGACCCCACCTTTCACCAACACACACACACATATACACAAATAGAATTACTGTTAGGTTGTCACACACACTCAAATATCCACACACACACTCACACACACACACACACGTATAAACCATACCATAATGGCACACAAACAGACACACACACAGACACACATCTTTTTCCTGTTCCCTCAAGACAATTGTGTTGCTCACTCTCTATTGTGGAAGCCAGTCATTTCCACATGTGTGTTGGCCGTAAAACAGCAAAGGGCCGCCTAAAAGCATCCCTTTCCTGACTAGCAGGGTCACAATCTGTCCCATATAAACACAGGACACACCTTAACCCAACAGTTTCCACATATCCCACTGACCCCCTTCCATCCAACACTGTCACAAAGTAGTCTTCTTTTCACTGACACAGGATAGTGACCAGTGTAAAAAACAGATAGTATACACTTTTTCACTGATATTCTCATGCTAAGTTGTTGGCTAAACAGTAAAACAGAGAGACAAAACAGTCGCTGTCATATGGTTTCAGAGTTTCTGTGAGGTTTTGGGGAGTTTTGTGGCAACAAAGAAAGTCCTAAAGCAAAGCTGAGCATTGAAGCTGCTCTCTTTTGTGTCTCCCAACGTGCCTCGCGCTGGGTTTCCCTAGCATTGTCATGACAACAGTGTGTACGCACAGACACTGGCCTTTTGAAAACAATACACCCACCAAAAGTTGACTGGAGTAACAACTTTCATTCGTTTCTGGCATGTTAGTCCGAAAATATAGTCAGATAAAAAAAAAAAGGCTACGGCTGAGTTTACTTTCTTTCGTACCAACGAAGGACAAGTGCACAAGTGTTCAGGAAGATTGAACAGCAGTTAAGCTAGTGTATAAGGATGCGTTCATTCCCATACCTTCTTCACAAAGAAGTCCTCCAAGTGTTCCCGGACCGTGTTGGAGTAAGTTACCGCGATTCTCCACGGAATATGTTTTGTACACCACTAACCTTTTATGCTAAAAATGTTCTAAGCGTGTATCCTGCGGGGTGGTAGTCCGCACTGTGAGCACTATAAGCTAAGCGACATGTGAGTAACAACGTCCAGTCTTAACTTTCTCCGCCCAGACTCATTCTTTATTCTTCTGCCCGCGTCTATCAAAGGATGCCTTGCCCCGCCTCACTCAACCCAAACGAAAAATGACTATAATAACCCTATGGAGACGTACAGTGTGTCTGTTGTGGGTTTGTAGCATATAGTAACATACTTTATGGTATTTTTTTTTTTTATCTCCTAGGGCATCTAGGTACAATGTCGTGTAGCTATAATATTCATACAATAGCCTGTTTGTTAAGTATCCTTCTAAAATGTATTAGAATTAGTTTTTCAGACGGGAAAGCGCCCTTCAAAACCTATTTTCTTTACGGATCCAATGGGACTAAATCTAAATTTCTCTCTACCACTGTGGTACAAACACCAGTCAATCCAGGTCAACTCCGGTGATTGATTGCACACCGGACAATTATCCTAATAGGACATTTAATGGGTTCCTATACTCCGCCATGCTATCTCATTACTGAAGTCACAACTCAAGTCACTAATCCTTTGTACCTCCCCGGTTCAAACAAACCGGGTGACACCGGCATTAATAGAGATAATCCGGACTCACAGAGTGGTTCACATGCTGTGGTTTATGCTGATGAATTTTAAAATTACACTCATGGGGTTTAAAGGAATAGACAATTAACTGTAAACTAAAACAGCGTGAACATTTTGAACACCTTTTAACACATTTGTACAGGCTTCTACGTGTTTTCGTGTATTTTTGGTTCCCATGAAGACTGGCTGAGGCGATATGGACTCAAATAAAGTTTCAAATCTATGATGTTCTAACATTTCGACGCAGTCCTATCTAACGATAACGTTTTATTAGTAAATTAGAAATTAATTTAATGTAGGCTATTTTAAAAGAAAGAACATTTTGAAATCTCTGAAAACATTTACTCTTCATTTAGTCTTGGCCAGGCATTTCACCTTCAGACAACACTGAGAAACAAGCCTACTGAAGAATGAATATAATATAATATTCCTACAGGGATTTTATAATAATCCCTGTTTGGGGTAACAGGGATATTATAGGAATATTACTGTAATACCATAGTAGGTAATGCATAATAGGACACACTAGTCCCATAGGAATATTATGGTGATTTTTGGTTAGGGTTCTTTGTTTAATTTCCATTACCATGACGACAAGACAGGTGCCATAGTGATTCATTCATTCATTCATTCATTCATTCATTCATTCATTCATTCGAGCAGCATCTCATTCTGATACACCCATACACTGTGATGTTAAAAACAGTGAAAATACAGTACTTCAAATATAGATACAGATACTGGGGGTCCTTCTTCTTCTTCTTCTTCTTCTTCTTCTTCTTCTTCTTCTTCTGCATCTTAGAAGTAGTAGCAGTAGGCTAGTAGCAATAGTAGAAGTAGTAGTACCAGCAGCAGTAGTTGTAGTAGTAGTGGTAATAGTAACAATACTGGTGGTAGTCACAGTAGTAGTAGTAGTAGTAGTAGTAGTAGTAGTAGTAGTAGTAGTATCAGTAGTAGTAGTTGGAATAGTAATAGTAGTCCTAGCAGTAGCAGTAGCCTACTCATAGTAATAGTAGCAGTAATTAACAGTAGTAGCAGTACTAGTAGTAGTAGTGGTGGTAGTGGTAGTAGTAGTATTTGTAGTAACAGTAGCAGTAGTAGTAGTAGTAGTATAGCAACCTAGTAGTAGTAGTAGGCTATCATAATTGTCATCACTGTTTAATAGAAGCCAACATTTTACTTTTTGTTGGCAATCAGAAGATGTAAAGCCCTGTCAGAGCTTAATTTCTCTTTGCATGTTGCGCCTATAAACCAAGGCACAGGACAATATAGTCAGCCACTGGGGGTTCAATTCACACCTGTAGTGCCTAAGCAGAGTAATGGACCCATAACCCAGAAGTTGATGGATAAGGGACATCCAATGTTAACAGCGCAATGATCACCTGAGATAAAACCATCCATCAAATGGGATATGTTAGACTTCCTCATGAAACGACAAGGGCAAAAAGCAGGTCAAAATGCTGTCGCAGTGAGTCATTCAGACACTTCGAAGCTTAGTCATTTAGCCTACATACAGTGAATAATATTCCTTTATGCTGTGAAGTCATTATGTATGCCATAAACAAAGATAATAAAATCACTTTAAAAGATTTATTTTATTAAACTTGCAGAGGACTTGAAGAACACTTTCAGATTTTTTTTAAAGATATAAAATATGCTGTTTTATGCCATAGATCATTTTTCATTTTTTTCCCATCAGAAGATATTAGGCAATAGCCCCAGAAAATCTGACACTGATATGGGTCAGTTTTACAGAGTGCCACTAGATGACACTGGTAGTCTGCAGGTAGAATGATCCTGTTTGTTTGGCAATCTTGTCTGAGATTTTGAACTCAGATTTGACTTGGGTGTCCTCATGAACTGAGTTATTAAGATAAGATGATAAATCTGAAAAAAAGAAAAAAAGAAAAAGGGTCCTCTCAGATATCTCAATAAAACACAGAGAGGATTTAGTCATTTTAATTTTAGGCCTATCTCTTAGTCAGACAAGCCTTAGATCCAAATAAACCCAGGTTGTCTATTCCTAATAGGGGCATGCCTATAATCCAACTCTATTTTCATAAAACGATTATTTTTTTTACATTTTTTTCTATCAAAAATGACGACATTCGTGCCCGGATATCCTAGTCGAAAATGTAGGCTTTCTCGAACATGGGAAATGAAGTTTTTCTCTTCGTATTCCCGAATGCATTTTACGTCCACTGATCTGCGCGAGCCCTGCAGATCACCTCCTACTACGCATAAAACGTACGTGTAGTCTCTCCTCGCTCCTTGGAGATTCCCCTTCCTTCCTGGGGTGTTTGAGGTAAACGTACATGATCGCATCAGTCTCGTCAATATTCGATGGAGTGGAAATAAACTGGAAATATTCGCGTTGGTAACAAATGTCCGGAAAATGCACCGGAGGGCGAAGCTAACGCCTGGAAAGGTAACGTTAGCCGGCAGCTAGCGCTCGCCAAAGTACAATCCAGGAAGAACTTATCCTTTTCGATGGTTGGGAAAAGTTCACGCGCTCACGACTGAAAAATAGGAATAATCTCCCTTCAACCGACTGGGTATTTTGAGGTAAGAACACTTCTGGCTGAACTTCACGAAGGGCACAGCTCTCTGACAGTGTCGGTAGTGTCAACCAAATGATTGAATAAGAGTGTCTTTGTTTACATTGTCCCCCGGCGTCCCTGGCTCCCGCTGTCTCAATGGGTTTGTTAAGAGTTTTAATCTGTCCGCACTGTAGCTAATGTTTATTTCAGTGACACGGCTCGCAAGGTGAGACTTTCTTTCAGGTTCACCATAACTAGCTTGATTCTGTGGGGAACAGCTCATATATTTAACCCTGGTGGTACATAAAGCTTGTGTCATTTTTGTGATACAAAATGTGATACTTTAGGGGAAATTCTCCTTTGACTTGACACCTCTCCAGGTAGGTCAGAGTGCAGGGTCAGCTACAGGAAAGCACCCCTGAGACGACAGGGATTCACTGCCTTGCTCAAGGACACTTGGGCAGGGCCGGTGTACGCAGACCTGCAGCCTGAACCCAGCTCCTCTGGTTGAAGGAGGGTCTTTTTATCCAATAGGTCACCCTGCTGCTCCAAGTGGAAAAGCACATTTGCCCAATAGAATGGACTGTAAAATAAAATACACAAGTGTATTCTATTGGCAGTAATCGGAGGCTGATTTGGGAGTGAACTCGCAGAGGGTTATCATTTGTATTCCGCTTTGAGTTAATCAGCTGAGGGGAAAAAGCTTGTGACAATCAGAAAATTTTGGGGGAGTGTAGTAATGACTACACTGTACCGTGAAATCAGCTCACATCCTCCCTTTCCCCTCTTATCCTCTGTGTCCCTGGTGAATAGAAATGTGATATGAAATCCAAACTCTCTCTCTCTCGCTCTCTCTCTCTCTCTCTCTCTCTCTCTCTCCCCACTGACTGAGACAGCTGGTGTATCTCTCGGGGTGCTGACTTGCAGAGGGACAGGTGGCCTTAAGACAAACAGGTGCAGCCTTAACAATGGGTTACAGTCCTCTGCCTTGGTCTGGTTTATGGGCAATATTTTTTTGAGGTTACACACTAATGTTGTATGTCATTTGTTACTCTCCAAAGCACGGTTTTGCGGTTTTGCTAAAAGTGCTCTATGAGTAAATTTGACTTAACATGATTAAACATGAACTCTGCGGTATCTGGAGCTGGTGATTGCCCAACCGAAATTTGCAGTTGATGTTGAATGGTGGCTTGACTCCAGTTTTATAATAAATGCCTTTAAGTCAACTGTTAAGAAACTGGTTGTGCCTGCGTAACAGAGACATTCTTTACAGCTCCAGTCTTCTGCTCTGGTATTATGGTTAGACTAAGTTTCGATCAACTCCCATGGCATGTTTCATACTGTAGACTTTGCTATGGAAATGAGGTAGTGGTAGGGTGGCCTAGTCGAACCAGTTTGAGTCTCAACACAGGCTCCAGAGAGCCCTGTGCATGCATAACACACCCTTGCAGGCCCTGTGAACCTGGATAAGCAGAGTGCCAGACAAATATATGCTGACTGCACTCCCACACAGTCAGTCTAGCTTGTGCTGCCATGGTTGTATAGCTCATTTATGGCTAATGGGTAACCCGTTGCTTTCTACGTCACGAAAGATGCATTGGAGAAAAAAATGCAGCGATGTGAGTCATTGATTATCAGGCCTATTCTTTAACTATGCGTTGTTTTGTCGGTGATCTCTGTGAATTGGGAGAAGCAGAGTGGGAGATCAGGAATGAGGTCAACGAAGTGATAGGGAGTGGAGGAGAGAGAGGACATGGAGGAGGAAGCGAGAGAGGAGAGGGGAAGTCTGAAGGCTTATCTCAGTAATGTGAAGGGACAGTTGAGCAATGATGAGTGTTGCAGTCACCCACTGTCTTCCAGTTAACCCTTCGCTGCCTCCTCTGGCACACACTATAAAGACTGTGTTAGCCTTCTGTCCTCAAGGAACCAACAGATTAAGGTGATATGAAGAGATTGGGGCTAATAGACACTTGTGTAAGAGTGACGTGTAAAGGGTGGGAAGTGTTTTATTGCCAAGTGTTTTCCAGGAACAAGACTCTTCTTCTTGTCTAGACTGCATTTGATATTCATCACTGTTATTCATCACTCTATCATGCCATTCACATTAATGAGTGAGACCTCTACGGGTCGGAGTCTTTGTTGAGGTTTATTTAAATCTCTTGAACGCAGCCCTCCAGCGTTCCTCTGGTCGGCAGGCCAGTGCGCCTGCGCGCTGCTGACACGCCAGTAATCCGCTGTTGGGAAGAGATTGCATCCTCGTCCACTGCACTCTGGCCATCAGAGAGGGAGAATTAAAGCTCGTGGGAAAAAATAGAATATATAATGGGCCGATAACAGCCCCAGATGGAAAGATATACTGGGAGTCTATGACGGAGCAGTCCTGCACTATGGGTAGTCATGTAGGGCTATTTCCAAGGCGACAACGGGACTGGAGCGAGGATGTCTCCTAATATAAGACAACAAGGCTCAGCATCTACAGCCTAAACGCTGGAAATATGAGATGAGCTCAGACTTGAATGGACCCGGCGGAAGACGGTGAAATTTGCGACTGAGTTCCCCTCCTGGATGAGACATTCTTGGCTATTTTCACGTTTTTTAGAGCCTATTAATTCGCTTCTTGCATGATACTGTCCTGGCCTCTATACTGCTAGTCAGCTACCGAGTTAGTCTGGAAACGGACAGATTAAATATACCTTTATACGAGTGATGCTTTGCAGTGCTGTTAGTAAATTGAAAGCCCAAATGCGCTTGCGTTATAAGTGATTATTCACTATCATGTAACATTACATGAACCTGCAAGCCTAAACTGTAGCTCTGTGCCTATTTGTTCTCTGCTATGCGTTATTCTCAATAATAACGGCCGGTACGTTGATCCTAAATGTATCGAAGCCTTTAAGAGAAAATAATAAAAGCCACGGGATATCGCTCGCGCTAGACGCTTTGCCTCAGGGTTATACGGGCTATCGATGCTCCTATCAACATGCATGCAAACGTGGTGAAGCCTCAATTGGCACCTTTGTCGGGATGATAGTTGTTTTCTTCAGCTGCCTCGCCTGTAGAGACTTGCTATGACAGGCTGGCAAGTACAAATAGACCCGAGTGCAAGTTGGTGAAGTAGACTGGCCGGCCTCATCAGCGGGATCAGACAGAAATTAAGCCGTCTCTCTCCCAGACAGCGGAAACCAGGATCACCTCCCGTCCTTTGCGTTGGCAGAGCACCACAGCCTGAAACGGAGCACTCCTCTTGGGTATTTTGTCGGATAGTACACAGAACTTGTTGTTGAGCGGTAAACATTTCTCATGCCAAGGCGATCTGCTGAAGTTTAAAGGGCTGCTCCTTTTTAAAACCCTATGCGTAAACGAACACCTCCCGACATCTGGGGGTTTCTTCAGGTTAGATTCCAAAGTCCGAGTAATTTATTTAAGTGGAAATGTTATGACAATCCCTGTTGTTGAAATTCTGTAAATGTCAGAAGTGGTGTAATCTCTCAGAAAGGCTATCCCGAGTGATTCAAAGATGAGGTTTTATCCAGTGTGAGAAATGCAGCGAGGTGTTTTCCTGGTAAACCTCCACAGCAGCTGCTAGTCAGACGGGATATCTGAAAGATGAGACTTGGATATTGGCGTACTTGTAGTGTGCCAACACCCTGCCCAGGAACTGCAATGCATTCAGTTTCTACATGGCTCGCCTTCTAAATAATTCTGCAGATATATATATCTTTATTGATTTATTCCATCAAGACATTCCATCAAGATCAAGTCAGTGCCATTGTTGTTGTTGACCATGTCGGTAATGTGACGTCCTGGATATGAGGATTTTTTCAGGCTTCAGCTCTAACCACAACCAGTCCACATACTGTGCAGTTTATATTTAGATGGATTAGTGTTTTTTGTTTTGCACTTTTTAAACCCCAAACCTTCCGGATGTGTACTGTTTGGCTGCAGAGATGCTGATTGATGGTGAACCCAATTACCGCTGCACGCACCTCTTCCTGCTCTCCCTGATCTTCTGAGCATGTGCAAAGGACAGAGGAACCAGGCATGAGACCGACTGCACAGACTGGGGAGATGTGTCGGAAGCAACGCAGGAGGAATTATGAGTGGCACTATCCAAGACATGGTGCAGAGTGTTAACACAGAAAGCTCGAAGTCTATAACGGAGAGAATTGTAAACCTCTGCTGAGAGGAAAGTGTATTTTTTTCCCTCTCCGAGACTGACTGCTGAATTGGAATCCGTGCTCAGGGCATCCAATTACAGTTTGGATTGAGTACTTCTTCCCCCACTCGCTGTGGGAAATCCACCTTGATCTGCAGACTTAGCCACCTGCAAGTTGCACTTATTTTTTGAGTAGCCTCACCTTTGATTTCCTTGTTGTTGCCATTTTATTAGATTCCTTTTTATTCAAGTACCCTCAAAGTTGTTTTGTGGGAAGAAATTCATCCCTTTTTGAAGTAGAAAGTTGTCAGCAGCAGATTTACTGCAGATACATCTGATAAGGGTTACACTTGTGCCCCAAACATCCTCGTAACTCCCTCCCCAATCTCTGTACCTGTGACTGAACACAACTGTGGGCCCTCTGTCAGCTTTTTGGGGCAAAAAGCAGAACCCAGGTCCCCCCCATCAGACTGCATTCAGAGAGCATTTTCCTGTCGCTGTGGCGATGGGGAGCTCAGCCTCGTCTCTGACGGCGGAGACTGAGTCGGACCATGGCTTCCGCAGCACCCCCTACCCATCGTCACCCCCCATGGGCTGGCTCAGGAATAGCCACAGCAGTCCGGTCTGGGGCACCACTTTCATCACGCGTCAGCAGCAGCACCCGCTGCCTCACCGAGAGCGCAGGTAAGAGCCAACACTGTCTAAGCAGCCGGGTGCCAACACATCTCTCAGTTGAGTGCACCTGGGACACAGAGCAGGGCTGGCTGGCATGGCCAGTTGGTGGGGAAGCCGAGGGAGAAATGGGCCATAGGGTTGTATTACTTGGGGATGCCGTTGCTTTGAGCTGTGAGTGTACAAATGTCAGAAGGCTTCATTTTGCAGATCCTCTTATGTTGGTGTTGTCTTTGCCTCCAGTCGCTCAGGTGGTGCTTTGTGTTGTAATCTGACACTATTCACTGGCATTGCTCACTTGAGACACTTTTACTTCTGTCGCACGTACTGTGGACTAGTATTTCACATTCAGTCTTTCTTTAAGAATAGCTCACAGAGGATTCAATAACCTCACAGTTATGAATGAAATCCACTGTTTCATCAAAGGTTATCTAATCAAAGGCTGCATTTTGATGTTTTCCTATGATGCACCGAAATCTGGCTAAGCCGGATTTGTAAACTGAAATCCCACCCCCCTTGGTTCCTCGTAGCACAGCTGTACAGTATGTGCCACATTTTAGACACTGCTGAGTGGATTGCCTGGACAGATAGATTGACCTGACCTCCGTGAGCCCAATGAAAACCAGCCCAAGGGCGTTTTAAAATATGAGTTTTGCCGTCATGCCGTATGGCTTCCAGAAACCTTTGATTCCAACCCATTGTCAGTTTTGTTGGAAGGCAAGGTGCAAAATGTTTGACCTGGGCAAAGTGTCCACCAACAGATAGCCTCTGCTGTACAGATGATAGAAGCTTCCTCAAAATGTGATGGTCTGAAATTGTTGGAACATAAAACCTACAAGTGATTTCTCCAAGCAACAATTGGACCTTGTATAGGGCTAGCAGCAGTGTTGAGTAGTAGAGAAATAGCCTAGGTTTATTTTTGATAGGGCCAACTATTAATGGAAGAGGCTTGCTATTCCTGTTTATTGAAAGACTTTCTCAGTATTGACTGTATTAAAAAGCTGTGTTCAGCTATCTCCAAGCTAGACTGCTACAGTAATCCGTTGTCCCAAAGGTAAGAGTCATTGCCTTCTGAATCATTGATTGTCAGCAGTGTGAAATGCTTATCAGCAGTTTGTAAGAAGCTCAGTTTGCATGTCCACTTCTTCCAAGAGTTTTGATAATTGAGCAATTTTCTTCCAGTAACCCAACAGATGATCTTTTCAACAGCTCTCACAGAGACTTGTTTAGAAGTGTTTCCAGTTTTCCTGTAGCTCTGTGTGTCATGTCTCCCAGAACAAGAACAGGCAGTTGATATCGACCGCTTCCAGTGTATTGAAGTTATTGCTGAGTCACTCAGGGCATCATGGTCCGGTTGTTAGTTATTGATTTTCAGAGGGCCCGGTCAAATTTCCCCACAATGGATGTCATTATTTATTCAGCATCGGTCTCCAGGAGGGCTTTCATCTTTCTTGACTTCTGCCTGTCGCTGTCAATGCTTTCCTTGCAGTTGCCCCCCATTTAACAGTTAAGGCCGTCATGGCTTCTATTGCTTACTCTTTTAGAGTTTTAAAATTTAGCCATGGCTGGTTTTAGCCCACTCTACAGCATGATTCCATCAACCGTAGCTCCGTGTAGGAATGAAACTTAAGTGTAGCTCCCACTGTCAGTGCAGTTTTGCATCATACAGTAAACTCCTTTTGTTTTTTCAGGAGACTCTTCCGTTGTGTTCATGATGTGCATCCCCATAGCAACAAGCCTCTGCCTCCATCGCCAATCAGACTCCAGCCTCAGTCAGCTGAGCACATAGACACATGCAGACACGCACAGACAATATACACACCATTTCAATCCATTGCTTTTGGGAGCACACACACACACACACACACACGTGCGCGCACACACACACACACAAGTATACTCTCACAACAAAGCTTTTAGAAACAGTGTGCAGTAGTACTTAGAACATGCTCTCTTGTCTATCCTGCTCTCTCTCTCTCTCTCTCTCTCCCCCCCTCCCTCTCTCTCTCACACACACACTCACTCTCTCACACACACACTCACTCTGTCTCACACACACAAACTCACACGCTTCTGTGTGAGCCTAACGAGGTTAGGCAAGCCTTGCTGAGCCGTGACAGAGCATGAAATATAGAAACAACAGAGCACTATGAGCCCAGCTTAACCTCAGCCATTCTCATACAGAGTTTATTCTCCAATATATTGTCCTATAAAACACTTTCTTTGCCTTGTTATTCTCAGCTTGGAGACGGCACGAACAGCCCTGTCCTTGGGTACTTTCAATTTGTTTTCATCCAGCACTGACCTATTGACTTTGGGAAGTGTTTGTGTGTTCTGAATCAGTACGTTGACTGTTAAGGTTCTCTCAAGAAAAAACCCACTCACCAAACAAAGATGCACAAAAGAGATTTGGTTGTGTGAGCCATGATGTTTCATAAACATGGTATCATCAACCTTTCTCTATTTTGATGCCAGCTCAGTGCAGTATTTATCCAAATGCTATTATTGTTTAAGGCGACAATGGGATTTCCGTGCCTTAGCAATATAGCCTATTCTATCTCAGCCACTCAGTGCGAGTGTGTTACGCTGCGTATGGCCTTGGGAGTCTTCAGCCCTTAAAGTCGGTGTCTGTTCTCCCCTGAGTCGATCCCAGTGTTTCTGACTGTCCCAGCATGATGGATGATGGCGTTTATCGCGGCTCCACTCCACTGGCTCTCCTCCCGTTAATTGGATTAAAACCGGTCCACTTGGATTCGACCAGCATGCTCACTCGCCGTGTTTATGTCTGAATTATTTCAGCGCGTCTTCCCTTGCTGTTGCCTGTCTGATGAAGAGGGCCGCGTCAGGACATTCCCCAAGCCAACAGAATGGATTTGGCACACATGCTTTCCTTCACACTGTGGCTTACTGTGGAAAACAGAGCATTGATGCAGCAAAAAATGTAGCCTATTGGCATTGCAACTGACATGATTCCAGATTCCCCCGCTCTTGTTGCCATGGAAATCTGTAGCATATGTTCAGTAGCCTAATTCCATCGGGCCCTAGATAAAACCACACATGGTAACCTGGCTGTCTCACACAAAGGAAGAAACCCAAACTAGAAATTTGCATCTCTGGCGGAATACCTTATAGGTTGTCCATTATTCAAGTCAATATTTAGTGATACTGGACAGAAGCCAGTGAGCCCGAGCAACTTAAAGGCCAATGATTTTTAATGGTCTGCCTTTTAAGTGTTGCATTTGTGGGGTCATAACAGGAAATAAACTTCTCCTTTGTGATTCCTGTTTGAGAAGTTCCTCTCTGGATGCAGGCAGCGCTGTGTCAGCAGTGCTGCTGCCCTCCAGGTTTGGGTGCCCCGTTAGAAACATCAGATTAGCACAGCGGCAGCGACACCCTGCCCCTGACATCTCTTCCTCTTCTTCCTCCCCGAGTCAAGAGCTTCCTGCCAGCTTCCTGCTTGCTCTCCCTTTGCTCTGCGTTACTGCTGTCTGCTGAAACCCAGTCGGACAGTTTCCTCTGTTTAAAGATTCAAACGTCTGAAGCTGTCTCCACCACTGACAGATTCACCCGTCAAAAATGAGCACTGGTCGTGAAATATTCACTGAGGGTACAGCTAGAGGTCAGAAGCTCCTGTTATTATTATTTTTTTCTTTTTCTTTTTCTTTTCCCCTTTCTCACCCAGCATTTGCGTTCTTAACATCCTCAGTCTCCTATTCAGTAGAAATCTTTATTGGTTAATACCTTATACTGATAATATTTCTTGGTTATGTGACCTAGATCATAAGGTGTGTACCGTCTAGGTCTGGCCTACATAAAAGATTACAACAGCAATGAGCTGTTATGAAGGTTTCCCCATAAAAAGGATAAACAGTATTCACTATTCATATGCATTGCATCATTCTGACACATGACATGGTGTTTAAACAACATTACCATTGTTTTTACAGCATCACCGTTAGCTTTTAGATGTTAGCCTAAGCTCTTGTAATGTTCCATTCTCATAAGAGGGGGATATTTATTGAATTATTTAAAAAGGCTCTTACTCTATAGCCTCAGTCATGTGTATTTGTGGGTTTTCTTGGCCTAAGGACACAAAAGACCTTTTGTCTTGTTTGCTCTTGTAAGGTTTTGTGCCACCACTAGTGCCATAACATGCTTTTTTTATACCTGATCTCTGTTCATATCCCTTTAGTTGTCCATGACCAAAGCGTCACTGTCACCAATCCCTCTGTATCATGTCACCCAAGTCTCAATGTGCCAAAGAGGAAACTCTGTTATCTGCCACTGAAGTCTTCTATCAAGAAACGCACCTCAGATAACTGCACAGGAGCCTCAGCTCCATACTGGCTGCTGTAATGAATGTTGGCTTCTGGATGAAATGAGTAAAGTCACATGCGTACCTCTCAGGTACGAGCACAATCTTTACTGAAAACTCTTGGAGCTTGAATTTCATCCCGCTCTTCCATGCTGAACAGCAGCTCCCCACCATGAACATCACACAGTGTCCTTCTCGAGACGAAACACGGCTTGGAAATAAGGAGAGCTACAGTGAAGATGCAAAGGAAAACTGTCCCTTCTGTCTTTATTAGTGAAAGAAGACCTCTCAGTGCTGAGTAGTGAGTCATGTAGGTGCCAGAACATATTACCTGGCAGGTAGAGAGGACGCTCTCGCAGCTAATCCTCCAGTCTCTGACCCTGACTCATCAGCTCCTCTGACAGGGAGGAATGCTTGCTATGGGAAATGAGTTAAGTGAAAAGGTTGCTCTAATCTCAGACCAGCAACAAAATTTCCACAATGAAGTGGTAAACAAAACTTCAACATTTTTGCAAGTAAAACTGCTGCACACTGCATTTATTGCCGAAGGGGTAAAAGAAAATCCCAGACTGTGTTTTCTCAAGTGTGGTAAAGAGCGTGTAAAACTGCTGATCTAATCCCTGTCACTGGAGTTTTCTGGGCGTGTTCAGACACAGCCGAATGTTTCAACATTCATTATCTTTTTTTTTTTTTACAGCCTGTCTGATTCAAGGGCATCTTGGTCTCTGATAAGTCTCAATTTGTCATGACATGCCCCTGCTCTGTAAAACAAGAATCACTATGAAATACTCAGTAGGCATCAGCATGCTGTCTGCCAGTGATCTCTGAGTGTAAGAAGTGTGATAAAAGCACAACCGGTTCTTCCAGTCTTTTTGGTAATGCCAGTACTGAAACCCCAAGTGATGCCCTGGCAGATGGTGGTTATGCCTAATTGGCCATCACTCCCTGCGGTGGCATACTCACCCTGGGCGTCACCTTTACGGATGCAGTAATTAAACAGTGTCACTAATAAATGCATGTTAAAACACCACCGTTTTCTAAAAGCTACGGTATCTATGTCTACAGTTCTTTCCTTGCTTTTGCACGAGATTTAATCTATCAAAACTCAAAACAATTAACAGAGGAAACAACATCTCAGCTTTATATCCACCAAAAAAGCACCTTAAATCAGCAGCATGGGAGCATTTTGAATAGAAGACTGGTATCTGATTTGCAATACATGCTCACAAAAAGTGGCCGCCAAATGGTCTAACTTGCTATATCGTCTTTGAGATCGTCTTACATTCCTGCATAGTCAAATCAATAAACGAAACTAACTTTAAGTTGAAACATGTTTAGCTTGGTGGAAATGTGCTTAATGAAACGTTGGTTTCATTAGCTGGTAGGAAATAAAAAATAAAGATATCAATGTAAGCTAATAATTGGGCTTTCAATGTAACATAAGTCAGCATCAACAAAGAGGAATGTGAGTACTGCTGCAAAAGTATTCCAATGTTTCTTGTTGCAGGACTGTGTGTGAGTCGTGAGAAGTCATTTAGTGTAATAATTAGCTTTTGTTTTCAAAAGGCAGCTACTGTGAATTCTAAAAGGCAACTACATACTTGTTTCTCCTCCATATTTAAATGTGTTTTCCATATACAATACATTTTCTTTGCACAATCCAAAAGAAATGTGAAAAAAATACAATAAAACAGTATATTATAAAATGCTCTCTTGATTGTTCCCATCCTTAGTGTAAATAAATAAATTACTGCATAATTGAAAACTGTGAAACCATGATTTTTTCCCAGTATTGATGATTATAATCTATGACTATAATCATACCATCAAAATCTCTGCTGTTGCACCCCTACTTACCTCTGGAGCAGTGGTGGAAGAAGTACTCAGATCTTTTACTTAAGTAAAAGTAGAAATACCACAGTATAAAAATACTTTGTTACAAGTAAAAGTCCTGCATTCAAAATGTTACTTAAGTAAAAGTATCAAAAGTAATCAAAATGTACTTAAAGCAACAAAAGTAAAAATACTCATTATGCAGAATGGCCCATTTCAGAATAATACAGTATATATTATATTATTGAATTATAATTATCGATGCATTAATGTGTAAGCATCACTTTAATGTTGCAGCTGGAAAAGGTGGGGCTGATTTCCACTACTTTATATACTGCTGGGTAGCTTACAGTAATCTATAATAATGCATCACAATTTATTAGTTGATTATATTTTGTATTAATAATCTGTATCTGCAAAGTAACTAGTAACTTAAGTTATCAAATAAAGTTAGTGGAGTAAAAAGTACAATATTTCCCTCTGAAATGTAGTGGAGTAGAAGTATAAAGTAGCATAAAATGGTAATACTCAAGTAAAGTACAAGTACCTCAAAATTGTAGTTAAGTACAGTATTCGAGTAAATGTACTTAGTTACTTTCCACCTCTTCTCTGGAGGTGCTAAGCCAAGTGAAGGTATCACAGGCTAATTACCTGCAGTAAGTCAGTCTTTTTGGGGCATGGTTTACGCCTCTGTCTGCTGCCAGTCTGGCCCCGGCGGGCATCACGAACGAGGCCAGCTCCACTTCCTTGACAGATCAGACTGGGCAGATCTGTCAGCCGTGCTTAGGTGACATTTCCTTATAGCTCATAATG
The DNA here is from genome assembly GCF_046629955.1 of Centroberyx affinis. Classification (NCBI taxonomy): domain Eukaryota; kingdom Metazoa; phylum Chordata; class Actinopteri; order Beryciformes; family Berycidae; genus Centroberyx; species Centroberyx affinis. The sequence goes on along the minus strand of NW_027279317.1, from coordinate 66,275 downwards.
CTCTGCTGCTCTGCAGTCAAGTGCTGTGAGTATCCTAATTTGAGCACTTTGGCGATCTGAATTCAAATGTGTAGTTGATAAATTCCTGCCTATTAAATGTGGCAGTTAAGTGTCATAGGGCTGCAACACTCATTTTGGTAATTTATTTAATCAGTGGCTGTTTTTTTCTCATGAATATTGTCTTAGTTTGATTAGCCATAACAAAAAGAAAAATAAATCAAGTAGCTCAAAATTCAAACATTTATTGAGTTCTCATGTCTTTGAGGAGCAGGTGGCAGATGCTCTATGTCAAAACCTGGTAACAGGAGAAAGTAATGCATGCACCTTTGCTTGTTTTTGGGCAGAAAGGAAGAACTTCATTAAAATATGTAAAGTATCATAATTTACATGTTGGTAATATAGAAATTAATGAATTCTATTCAGTAATATGGCTTAGTTGGGTTTTATGAAAAAGTTTTGTATGGAAGTGAGAGTCCTCAGTTATCATTATCCTCTCAGAGTATTATTTAACTACCCATAACTAGTCAGAGCTATCAGCACATATTCAGGTCTGTAGTTGAGCTATTCCGTCAGTGATTGCCAGGTAGCCTAATTATTCACCAATTACTATCTGATGCATATAGTAGCATAACTGGGATACTTTGCGGCCTCTCTGCTGCATGTCGGTCAGCTAGACGTTTCAAACAGTGCTGCCACCCAGCACTTCCTTTGCGCATTGCATTATTGACCATTAATAAGATGTATCTTTTGTGCATACAGTGTAAAAATGTATAAATAATGTGATGCCGTAACGAAAACCCACGTCAAGACATTTGCATAAATTTTGTCAATTATATAAACTAATCTTTGCAGCCCTAGTACCTTGCGCCTTTGTGAGTTGGACTCTTACAGTTACTTGTGATACAACAATAATTGTTGTAGTTTTTGAATTTCCATTTGTTGTAACATTCTGCATTGCTATTGGTTGTAGCTCTCAGGTCTTTTAGAAAACATTTTCCTCATTCTCTGTTGGAGGGCCATACAACAGTCTCCAGCAGCAGCCACTACAATTCGTTGTCAGAGCCTGTTGTGTAAGGCCTACTGCCAGGCTCAGGCTTGGTCCCAGTGCTGTATGGATTGGCTACATTATTAACTAGGAGCACCCCCCACAGAGCCAGGTCCAGCACACCACATCCACCCACTGATGAGCAAGGTAGCCCCAGCTGAATCTAAGAAGGAGACGCTTTTAGCCGTACAAATGCATAACCTCTCACCTTGTGGGCTAACTTGTAGCTAATTAGTCCTGGCGTGTATGTGGCTTTCTGTACAAGCAACACATGGATTAGTTACCAGTCTAATGAGCAACATGTGTGTGTGGTCAACATGTTTAGACTGTGGCATTCAAAGTGGTCTCTAGTGTTTATACTCAAGGGTTCAATAAAACACCTTGTGTTTTGACCTTGTCACAAGATGAAATGTCATGGACAACTTATGTGACACTTATTTAAGACCGACTGACAGACCACACTGTTATATAGCATCTCTGGAGTGCTGACGCCTTTTGTGTTTTTTCCTAATGTGGAAATTGATTTATAAGACCGCCATCAAAGTGTTTGTTCATGAAGGATGCAATCATCTGGCATGGTATGACACTTTTGTCCCCAGCATTGTTTGTGTTCTGTTTTTTATAGTTAAATTAGAGTAGAACTGTAGAGAAGGCTTCTGTCAGCATTCATGTGTACTTAGCATTTTCTCTTTTTTTTTCCCTGTCTCCCTCTTTTTCCAAAGTAATAGGCAGATAGGCAATTCTGATTATGATGTGTCTCTTCTTCTAAAGTGCTTTATAGCAATATGGAACTGACAAGTTAAGGAGCAGTTCCACTTTCAATTTGTTTTCCACTGTCTACTGTCCCTAATCATCTTTAGAAAGGTGCCATTTGTTGTCTTTGTAACAAACGGTGTGTATTGATTGTGATCTGTGTTACAAGATAATGGCAATCTTAGCAGAGCAAGTAAATATAGAGAGACTACAGGCAGGCTGTTTGCTACATTTTAAGAAGACAAGAAGAATTAATTGCCATTGCAGTTTGTAGCCATATTGGCAATGTTTCATCAACAAGGAAAATTGTATTCTTTGAACAAACAATAGCCATGTATAAACAGCCATGGCTACTACTATCCTCATAACATCCAGTCCTGTGGTGATGCTGGTCTTTGTGTTTGTGTGTAAAATAGAAACACTCTGCCCCTGATGGCCATGGAGGGTAACACGGTTTTCCCTCAGGCTCTGGGCTCACGGCCAACCTTGGAAAGGCAGCGCTAATGACTGTCGCACAAAGGCCAAATGTCTCACGGCGAGGCGGGGAGAAGCCGGCGGGACTCGGCTCACTTCAGAGTTCAGAATGTGGAGCGCATCCAGCCAGCCATGGTGGCATACACACCATCAGCGCCTCTAGCGTTGACTCACCCCAACACCTCTAGCATTAACTTAACCTTCCTTAACACCAAATTGACCCATCACCCTCCAGGGTTGCATACATCCTGCACTTATCTCTCTCTACCCTGCCAGTTTCTCATGGGAACCTTTTCTCTTTAGCCTTAAGACTTGTTTTGGCTTACATCTAATTAGCCATAATTAATTTTATTTGGCTTTTTATTTCACTACTGTGATCCTACCAGTTTGCTATTTTCACTGAGAGTTGTAGAGCTCACAGTGCTTCTAATAGCCTGCTGAAGTGCTCTGTGATTGTCTTAAACCTAGTGAAGCATCGAAAAACTGGTCAGGGGTCATTGGTCCTCTTTCTAAAGTGAATTTAGACGAGGAGCAGATAGTTTATGGGCAGCATGGCTGCAGCGAGGACCTCATGGCAGTGGAAGCCTAGGAAGATGGGTTTTCTAGAGGTGAGATGTGTCTCTCTCTCCACTGTAAGCTCTTGGCTCCCCGCCCAGGTCTGCGACACGGAGGAACTGAGGAGCTGAAGTGGGCACTTTTAGAGCAGCTCCACTGAACACAGGGCCAAGGACAAAAGGCATGTGTGTGTGCGTGCGCGTGTCCACTTGCATGCATGTGCACTCCTGTGAGTGAGCATACACACGCAATGCATCTTTTTAAGCGAGGGGCAGGATCATAGGCTGTAGTGGTTCATCATCTACTGCTTACATTTGATAGGCCTAATGTCTACAACACATAATAATGAGACAATCTAAATATTACAAATTCCCAGAATGGGTGATCAGTTGGATGGGAAGCTCCCTCCCTTGATGGCTGCCAGACAGTAACATTTAATTAAATTACGATTACTTTTCTCCACCGAATACCAAATCAATTGCTTTGACAAAGTCTCCATGTGGCTGACAGCTTGACTTTGCTCTCTCGCTGGAGATGAAAGAGGCCTGACAGTTATGAAAATGGCCACAGGGAAGAACCTGTCAACAAACATGAGGTGTCGACACTGTTGTTGTTGTCGTCGTCATTGCTGTTTGTGGCCCTCAGATAGGCAGGCCTATGGAGAGCCACGCATGGTGTGAACACGTGCCGTCCGTGCTAGCAGGGAGCTGCCACTTTATTCAACCACAGTTAACTGGACTGCCGAGGGGGTGGAGGACGTGTCACAGCCCTCACACTTTGAGTCGCAGGAGGCAGCACAGGTCATATGAGAGTAGATTTTCTAAACGATAGATCATAAAAAAGAATAATTTTAGGAAAATCCCTACCAGAAATAGCTAGGCCTGTGTTTTTCCTATTCTTATGCAGCGGCTGGTGCTAAATTGACTCCCCTTAACTTCTATGTTTATGTTTCAGTTCATGGATACTTCATATTCCCTAGCCACTTGACAGATAACATTGTGGGGTGATAGCCTAAGTAAGCAAAGCATTAAGCACTGATTTGTTAGTGTTTCAGGGGGGGAAAATGTCTTAACCCAGGCATGTGTGTGTGTCTCTCCGAAAAGTGTTTTTTCCTAATTTTGCTCTGTGTTAGTATTGGAGGGCTAAGTTTCCTCCTCACTCGGGGGCCCTTGGTTCACTTTGGAGTGCTGACTGCAGCCTAGGAGAACGAATGCAGTGCTAATGGCTCCTGACACAAAGCACTGGGACTTCTACTTCCCTATCTTGCTGCCCCTGGGCTGAGAACACATACAAACTCAGGCACAAATGTACTTTGACAATAAAAACACACACAACCAACTATGTATGCCCAAACAAGTAGACATGCCTACATACATACACACACGTGCACACACCCACACACACAAAGATACCCGAAGAGACACATTAGTACCCCTCCCTGCTGTGATTCTCCTCCTCACCATAGGAGGAGAGTACAAGCAACAGAAATGGAAAGATGAGAGTGTGCTGGGAGGCAGAGGTTGTCTGCAAGAGGTTCCCCTGGGTTCTGAGGACTCTGCTGGTCTGAAAGGGTTTAATGGAGTTGAACTAAGGGCAATTAGCTGTCCAGGACACATGGTGCTGCAGTAGAGAAGAGTGGGACCCAGCCAACCAGCAGTCAACCTTACAAGACTCCTCTATCGCCTCACAGCCTATAGGCAGATTCTTTTTCTCTATGCCTTCATATGAAGACAACAAAGAATCATCGGCGTATTTCTTTATTTTCTTTTAACAAAAATAGACCACGTTTCCACAGGAAATACTGGAATTCTACAGGAAATGGCCCAAAGCCAGTTCTGCTTCATAAAAGCTTTTTTTCAAACCAGCCCTGGTCACCTCAAAGAGAAAAATGGTCCCCTTCCTACCAAAAGGTCTAATAGTGTATTATTAATAGGGACAGATGTGACCAGATCCACAAGCTCTGTGGTCAGTTTGTGGGTGACATCGTAGCCACTGGGCTAGTTGGATAGAGCAGCGCAGCATGCTAGCTCTTAGCACCTCAGCCATTTGCACTACCCTTTCCTCCCCATACCACCCTCTCTGTGCTGGTGTTCACACATGAGCAGCTTGAGTGACAGTGACATTTATGGGCTTGTCCAGAGAACAACCACGTCCGTCCCTCGGGGCCATCCTTCTCCCCCCCGTTGCGCTCTGGAGGTGTCCAACCGTGTCGCTCCCCCCAAAGACCCAATATAGACACTCAATGAGTTGTTTTGACTGAACAACAAGCACACTGGGTGAATTGGACATAAAACCTAATCCAAATGATAACCCTAGCCTGAGTTATGTTGTAGTTATCTGTACAAGGCCTTGATCAACTACAACTCTAAAAGTCGGAGTAGATAGGTGCGTAGCTAGATATGCCGTTGGATCAAAACTGCATAAGATTGATTTGTTCTCCTCTCTCCTCACATCCTCTCTCTACTGTCTACAGTGTAAATTAAAAATAATAGGCCTGTTGAAGGAGCATGGACTTGAGATAACAGTTAAGCTTCTTGGATAATAGATGTTGATAATAGGTGGTTTTTAATAGCTTTAAATCCAGGCCTGTGAACAATTTGTCATTAAAGTATGGAGAATTTATAAGTGCTGCCAGAATTAATAGACTCAAGCATTCAGCATTCATTTGAAAATCCATTTGGGCATGGGATTGACGCGACCTTAAGTTGCCCCTCTCTAGCCTGCATTAACATTCACTGAGGAAAAGGGAAGAGAGGTGCTAATATGAAGTGGAAGAGATCCTGTGTGTTTTTTTCCATTCTAATAAGTGTCAGTCAGGTGGAGAGCTCTAAGAAGGCTTCACTCAGTATTCTGAGGCAGTAGCAGCCTCCTCCCCTCCTCCCCTCTCCTCCTCTCCCCTTGGCTCCTCCTCTCTGCTGTCTCCCTGGCTCTCATCACGGGGGCATTGTGTATGGATTTACTGCCCTCATTGCCCCCAGGAGGGAGATTTGATGTTTCCCCTGACTGGCTAATCTTTCCCTCTCTTTCTCTTTCTCTTTCTCTTTCTCTTTCTCTTTCTCTTTCTCTTTCTCTTTCTCTTTCTCTTTCTCTTTCTCTTTCTCTTTCTCTTTCTCTTTCTCTTTCTCTGTCTCTTTCTCTCCTTCTGCTTCTCCCTCTCCTTCTCTTTCTCTTTCTCTTTCCCCGCCTCTCTTTCTGCACACAAAGTTTTTGCTGTCCCCTTTTCCAGTAACCCTTAACTCTCCGGATGTCTATGTTGAACTGTTCATTGTCTCACTTCTGTATCATTTTTCTCAATATATTTCTTTCTTTTTGACGCCATCTTGCTCAGCTTTCCTTTCTTTTCTCTTCCTCCTACTTCGCCCCCCTGATGCTATATTTTAAGCGTTGTTCAGAATATGACTGACTTTTTTTTTTAATTTATCTAACAGTATGTATTAGTATATGTACTATTGACTGATTTTGGATTTGTTTTCACATTTTTGCATTTGTTTTTTTGTTTTTCAGCCACTCTCACTCCCCTGGCTCCATGGCAGCAGCAGTGCGAGGCAGTGAGTGGTCATGCGGCCGCTGTACCTTCTTAAACGCCGGCGCAGCTCCTCGCTGCTCCATCTGTGAGGCGCCACGCCAGAAGCCCGACCTCAACCAGATCCTGCGGCTGAGCAGCACCGAGGAGCAGCGCTGGGCCTGCCCTCGCTGTACCCTCAACAACCCCCAGGGCTCTGGAGCCTGCTCCGTCTGCGGCTTTGGACCCTCCCCTGCCACTCCCACACCCCCTACAACCACCATAGCTGCAACTGCCAACGGCCTGCTGCCCCCTCCCTCCGAACCCCCAACACCCACCGTCACCCCCACCGTGCTCTTGGAGCCCCGTGGGCAGCATCCACCCAAGGAGGAGGTGCTGCGAAGGTCAGAGAGCAACGGAGAGGTGGGCGTGGAGGGGCAGCACTCGGGCTGGGCGTGCCCTCGCTGCACACTCCACAACACACCTGTGGCACTGTCCTGCTCAGCCTGCGGGGGGCCCAGGAAACTGTCTCTGCCTAAAATCCCCCCAGAAGCATTGGTAGTACCTGAGGTGCGCACACCTGTGTTAGGGTTTCCCGTGCACACAGCAGGGGCCGCCCCGATCCTCATAGATCTAACGGACGACTCTCCCCCAGCCCCTCCCTGTGAGCCTCCGGAGCCTCCCCACGTTCCCTCACAGTCCCTCTCGTCCCCTTTTACCTCTTTTTCTTCCCTCCAGAACAACCCTGTGCCACGCAGCAGGAGAGAGGTGCCCCCTCCTGGGCGCCCACCAAACTCGGGCACCAACGCCCCCAGCCCCACGTCCCCTTCAACGGCCAGTGTGCCGCCCCAACCCGGCCCACAGCGCCCAGCCAAGCCCAAACATGCCCAACCCCAGGAGCCCTCCTACCCCAGCAAGCGCCTCAGTATCTTGGAGGAGGAGGACCCTCACCACCACCCGCTGCCCCCCCACCTCCCCGTTACTTCCTCAGCAGCCCCCACCTGGAAGTGCCCTAGCTGCTCTTTGCCCAACCCAGGCAGCTCGTCCAAGTGCGAGGCCTGCCGATCATCACGGGCGGGCGCTGACCTCATCGACCTGGTAGGCTGTGAGGCCGTGCGCTTTACCCCGGCCAGCCCCTCTAGCCCGGACTTCAGCACCTGGGCCTGTTCCAAGTGCACCCTGCGCAACCCCACAGGGGCACCCAAGTGCTCAGCCTGTGGTTCATCCAAGCTGCACGGCTTCCAGGAGCAGCAGGCACCTCTGTCCCGCTGCTGCCCACACTGTGGCCTCCCCCTGGGGCCTGGCACTGTACCGTGCTCCTGTACCTCCTCCTCTTCATCATCCTCCTCGGGTCATAAAACACGGAAACAAGCCCGGGTCTTCCCTTCCTCTTCTTCAGCTACTACTTCTTCCACTTCCTGCTCCTCTGCCTCCTCCACCTCATCTAGCCTTCAGGAGAAATTGGGTCAGTGGAGCTGCCCAGCATGTACGCTGCTCAATGACGTCAAGGCCAAGAACTGTGCAGCGTGCCACACGCCCCAGCAGTACCTCACGCTTCGCAAGGTGGTCAAGCCTTTGAAGAGGAGGGAGAGCATGCATGTAGAGGCCCGTCGACGAAATGACGAGGGCGAGGCCAAGGAACTGTGGGAGAACATAGTCAGCTTCTGCAGAGAGGTAAGAGGAAACTGGCCATGTTGTAGGCAAATGGCTCATCATTGTTGGCTGTTTAAAAGGGAAGGGAATTCGCATGCAATGTGGATCTCATGTCACTTAGCCTTTTTGTCATTTGTGTGATGTTGTCATCAGCCTAGGCTAGATGTTGGGAATTATGGGGAATTTTGAATGTACAATTCAATAAATGATATACTTGGATTTGATTTTTTAAGCTGTTATATTGGTCAGCTTCAGATGAAACAGGTGGTGAGCTTGAAACTAGCACTAAGCTAGTTTTCACCCGTCTTCCCTGTGTGCTCCTGCTCCTGGCCACAACAGCAGCTTGCATCACCAGTGGTATTTACAGTGGACATGGTGTTAAAGGAAATGTTTGCAGTAGTATAATCACCTTTGCTTCTAATCAAGGCATTACATTTATACTTCATAAGACCTTGGTGTTCTTGATTTTATTAATATATTGAATTTGCATCATTTCTAAAGGGTGAATAAGTAAAAGCCTTGTCAAGTTAGTAAGTTGACATCGTTCATTTGTTGTACAGCTCATAAAAGCTCACTATCCGTCACCATTTTTTCTGTAGAATGCAGAAGTCAAAGACTTCTCGAAGAGCGTATTTCAGTGTGTAGGCTAATGCGTCACAGGATGCACACTGCATTTCAGAGCACAGTTCCCTCATTGCAATACCTCTTTGTTTTTGTTATTGCTCTGGCATTGTTCCCAGTCCCCAATCTGCCTAATTTCAGACTACTCTGCCAAGAGATGCTAATAGGCTTTGTCATTTGCTTCTGTTTGCACTCAGTTTGTTAGCTGGGTTTTAATCGGCCAGAGGGTGAATGTTTGTCCCCTAAATGAGCTGCATATACCAAGTGTCTCCTCTTGAGGTCCAAACTATAGCCTACCCTCAGTCACATGGAAGTGACTGTTCTGTTTCACGACTGTCTGTGAGTAACTCCTGGATTGGGAGGCTTCAATTAGGCCAGTCTTGTTGTTTGTCCTGAATAGGCTCTGCAGGGACGTTGTGTTTGTTTTGATTGCTGATGGTTTAGTTTGAGTCAGGCTTTCTATTACCCGTCCTCAGATGACACCAACCACAACTTACAATTCCTGTTTAGGAGGTTATTAGATTGCCTAATAGAATACGTCTTGTAATAGTGGACATATGTCTGTGATAAAAGCAACTTTGATCGCTCCAATTCTAATTGCACTTCAAAGTGAACTTTAATGCATCAATTTTACCCAACTATTAAAAGATCAGAAATGCGACACTTCTTTAACAGGCAGCAAAAGCTCTGAAGTCTTTTTCACGGTGTTGACCCCCATCATGAAACAATAGATTTTCATTAAGCGGCATAAATGTCAGTTAGGGAAGAGTTAATCAGAGGTGGGGGTTTTCTTAATGGAGAAAAACCTAATTACCCTTTTGTAATTACAAGCTAATCTTCTGATCGCAACACCTAATAAAATGACGTATTTTTACCTGCTCCAGTGCATTTAATGTCCAAAGATCAAGAAGTTGTTGAGGTCACTTGCACAGCTCTGATTGGTCTGATTCACAGTGTCACAGCTGTTTGGGGACACAGTGATGTCTTCCCTGGCAACCGTAGCGAGATGTAAGCATCCTCTCTACTGCTTCCCTTTTTATCACACCACTTCATGTTCACTTTGTCTCAGCAATGCTGAATGGCCTTTGAAAAGCCTACATTATGTTGTCATGAATATGCTATTTGGGGCTGTCAAAAGGGTTTATGTGAGACCAGTTGTTAGACTGCTAACACCATTGCAAATGAGACAAACCTGCTTGGACTAATTTAAACCTCAGGAGAAATGTGGGCATTGCAGAATCCAAATCTGTTCCCACTCCAGTCATTTTCTAATGACTCTCCTTTAGGTTTAGGCTTTTTTTCTTTGATTCCACTTGGGTGTCTGATATGTACCCACTGACTACTCTGCCACAGCACCTCTCGTGCCATGTTTACAATAGCATGAAGTGAGCTTTAGAATGCATTATTAATGTCTGCTCTGCAAGTTGCAGGGCTCACTGCCGGGAGCGTGGGAGGGAAGCTGGCTCAGTAGAAAGGAAGGATATTGGAGATCCCTCATCCCCACCCTACCCTCCTCTTCCTAATTTGACAACTACATTTTAGCTAGTTTTTCTCTTATCATCTTTCCTTTTCTCCTACAAATATTTTAGGCCTCCCTCTCTCTGCTTTGCCCCTCTGCGCTCTTCAAAGTATTTTCCCTCGTCATCTCCTTTTCATCCCGTCTCCCTCCATCACATCTACCCCCACGCTCATCCTGGTTTTTTTTTTCATCCTCTCTGCTAATATCTCAAACTATGCTTTCCCCCTGCCATCCACCGTACCCCATCCCAGCCCCATCCCACCCTCTCCACACGACTGCACTCAATCCTCCAGTGTAGCACTCAGTGTGTGTGTGGCTGGCTGTGTATGTGTGTGTGTGTGTGTGTGTGTGTGTGTGTGTGCACGCTAAGGTGAACACAGGGCTGGCCTATTTTTAGCAGCAGAGCCAGAGGAGAGAGGAGCAGCAATTATCCGCTTTCCTATAGTGAATGTAATCACTAACAGCATCAAATGCAGCTGCTTGGTTTTAGGGGTCAGAGAGATGGAGGGGGGTAAAATTGGTAAGCAAGAGGCACTCATCGCCTTGATCCATCTCCATCAGGGCATCATCATCACTTGGCTAGCACCAAAACACCGGGCCCTCAGTAGCACCAGTGATGAAATTATGTCAAATGATAAAGGCTATATGTGCATATACATGCAAGCAGACTCCACTCCAACCACGCAAAAAGAAAATGCAAGTTCAGTTTTACACTACATCTTTCTTTGTTCCAGTTGAAGTTCTCTTTCAGGTGAAATATAGCTATGTTAGTGGAGATTTGGTCCAGAATGCAGCATCAAAGAAGACCAAAAAGTAGGCGCTCTAGGTTGTTTGGAATATAGCCAGCCTGTGGATAATTTTTGTCCATGAGGGGACAAGACAATTTCTCCCCTTTGAGTGCTGCTTGTTTCTGCCTTCCTCTTTGCTTTTACTCTACTTTATGGGGTTTGAGAGCGAGAGGTGTCTGCTTGTTGCCAGTGCCCCAGAGTGTGTCCGCTCACTCACTGTGCCAAACGAGTAAACACCACTAACAGCCATCAGCACAGCTTGTGAACCGTAAAACCCAGCATGGTTGGAAACGTTTCTCTGTTCCCTCTCCATGTAAAACCTCTCTGGGAGCAACAAAAGGACACTACATAGCAACAGATTGACTCTCATTTGTTCTATTCCCCCTCTTTGTGTACCACTTGTTCCTCCAATTCTTTCCACATTTTGGATTTTTCCAAGGTTTTGGCTTGCACATTGGATCTGTCATGAGTCTCAACTGCCTGCAGTGACAGTATTGTACTACCTGTGACAGTGTAGTACGTGCCAGGCTGTACTGGCACGCTTTTGTTTTTGGTTCAATAAGTGTGCCACTGTCAAATCTGACTCTATGGTTCCTTGTCAAAAAAATTCCAGAGATCAATAGGTTGACTGTAACATCTAGATATCTAGCCACAAGCTTACTACGCTCAAAAAAGGCCTTGTATGCCTGCCAGTTCTCCATAGTCAGGGAGACGGCAGGGAAGCAGTGGGTTTTCTGAGCCCAGCGCTGAACTGGCTGAATGCGGTCTAGGGTTTCCATGCTGGCACGAGTCCAGGGGGGAGAATCGGAGACAGCAGCACCAGGTTCGCTCGATGAGGACAGCCAGCTAGACTAGCGCTGGCCATCACAACAGCTGGACCCCAACAGCTGGAAAGTGTGTTTGTATGTGCGTGCCTGTGCATGCTAGTCGTACTCTTCGACACTCCCATGGAAGAGTCACAGTCCACATTCTTGTATACAGTCCTGTGCTTTTGGCGAGAGGTATTAGTCTGAAGTCCAGTCCCTGCATGTGTCCAGGGCCAAACCTTTCCCCCCACTGCTGTGATAAATCCGCATTGGCCTCTTAAGTCCAACAGCAAATCAGGGTCATATATAAGCCAGTGAACTACAGAATCAGCCACACGCGGACCTCGGCCCGGTCAGTCCTCAGGGAGAATGATGGGCGGAAAAAGGGCCGGGGCAGGCAGGAAGGTGGGAGGGCGGGGAGGCAGCGTCCAAGTGATTTTGGCTGTCGGCTGATGCTGCAATGAGGAAACTGAATTGGATTGTGGGGGATGGCGACAAATCAATTCGCTCCACACCCACTGTGAGCCACCGGTGGGGCACCCACATTGCTCCCCCAGCCTCCCCAGCCTGCCTCAGGAAAGGACCGGCCAAGCCCACTTCTGACACCACGAATAGGAAACCGGATAGGGGTGCGTGTGTGGCTGTTTGCCCTCTCTGGTTTGTACAGGAGGGTTTTAGATGGGCAGATAGTGTGTCAGATAGGGTGTCTGGATCTGTTAGTGTATCCATGTAGTTCAGGTTCCTGTGTACAGTAGCCAGAGGTGCCTAGATTTCACAGGTCCTTTCAAAGTGTGATAATCCAATACGTCGTTTTATAAGATCAGAGAATATGTGAGGAAGTATAGTACTTCATCTGTTTGCAAGTGATTTGCATAGGTTCTGGATCCTGACTGATGTGTGTTGGCACATTTGCTGTCCTGCTGTGCACATGTATGATGCTGTGCTAACAGCGGGAAGTAATTCCCACTGTCACATGAATAAATTTGGGAGACAACGGTTTGTCCTTGTTCCTCCCAGCATCTGGTGCTCCTACGGTGGCCTGCGGGGTCTCAATTAATCATCATCCACCTGCAAAAGATGTCATATCAGAAATGTAGGCTAGGGGTTTTAAACAGTTTAATAGTCCTCAAAGCTCAAAGTGTCCTTCAAGCCTGCATAAGCCCTTTGAACAGCTTAAATTTTAAGTGCTCTCACCAACTCCTCTGGGCATGATTTAAAAAAAAAAAAAAAAAAAAGAGAGAGATTTGAGTTGTCAGATATGATCATTCTGTTCTTGTTTTCTCCTGATAATCTTGATTCTCATCATGTTTCTGAATTTTATTAAGTTATAGAATAAGAATGGAAGTCACCATGACCATATTGAATTTATTTTATATGAATGGGTTCAGTAGTCTAACTCTCTTTCTCTCACTCCTTTCCCTCTCTATCTCTCTGTCTCTCCTGCTCCCACTGTCTCGCTCTCTCTCCATCTCTCCTCCTTCCCTGTCTCCCTCTCTCTTTCCCCGTCCAGAACGTGGTGAACTTTGTGGACGACAGTTTCCCCCCCGGGCCGCGCTCTGTGGGCTTCCCCGAGGGTGACAGCGTGCAGCAACGAATCAAAAAGTGGCTCCGCCCCCACGAGATCAACTGCAGCAACTTCAAAGACCGAGGCGTCAAGTGGTCCGTCTTCCGCACGCCACGGCCCTCTGACATCCTGCAAGGCCTTCTGGGAAACTGCTGGTGAGGTGTCCAAACTGTACTTTGGGGACACACTGATAACACATTTGCACTGCCAATACCGATTCTAAAGTGCTAAACTATTGCCAAACTAGAAGTATTGGCCAATCCCAAGTACCAATCAGATCCATTACATTTACTGAACAAATAGATACAGGCCATTGATTTGGGGTCACTGGGTAAAAATTAGATATCATTATTTACCCCAGTTAAAGGCTCTAATTTGTGAAAAAGGTAGAAAAACAAGTAAATTGACCTTGATTTCTCACATGATCTCTAAGTATAGGGGGAAAATAGCCTAAAATAGCCTGCATCTATTGTTGTTGGTATCCATGCATCCTTAGCCTGTGTGTATGCATGTGTGAATCCCGGGACAAACAAACAAAGCCAAAGATCCCCGATGTGAAAGGCAATTTCTCATTCCATTCTGTTTCAGTCAGAAGTCAGTGGAATAGAAAACAGTCAACAGATAACACTTGAGGTCTGTGTGGTTTGTCAATGAGCCTACTGTAGATGAGCACCGCAGCCTGAAGCCAGTGGAGAGAGAGAGAGAGAGAGAGAGATGGAGACAGCGAGAGAAGGAGAGGGAAAGGGAGAGAGGCAGCGAAAGAGTAACTAAGGAAAAGGAGAAAGTGAGAAAGAACAGAAGAATAGAGAGAGAGAGAGAGAAGGGTTGAGTCGACAGATGTACAGATAGTATACCTGACAGGAAGATTATTCATGGGAATGTGTGTCTGGACACACGCTTTATCTCAGCGCCCTTGTTCTGTGTGTCCTTGGGGGGTGTGCGTATGCGTGTTGTCCTACACACACACATACACACATAACAAACAGTCGCTCACAAAGTTGTGCCCACACAACTTTCACTTCGTCACCCGCACACACCCATATGCGCGCACACACACACACACACACACACACACAAACATAGCTTATCAAAAATAACCCTCCCCAGAGCTGAATCCTCTCACTAGCGACAGGATGTAACCCAAATTCCTCCTCTTTGGCTGAATCTCTCTCTCTCTCTCTCTCTCTCTCTCTCTCTCTCTCTCTCTCTCTCTCTCTCTCTCTCTCTCTCTCTCTCTGTGAACACACACCACACACACACACACACACACACACACACACACACACACACTCTCTCTCTCACACACACCAACACACACGCACACAGATACACACGTCCTAAATAACCAGCAAACAGCCCAGCTCTGACCACCCAACCAATGAAAGCAGGAGTCTGCTGGTGTAAGAGCCAATCAGCCTCGTTGTTGAGTACGGCAGCGATACAAGTCGTCATTAGAGTCACATTACGCCACGGCTAATTGGATTTTGATTTGATTCTTTTTAGCCGATTGGTTTTTCATCAGTAGCTGAATGGGCCGATTGGCCCCGCTCAGCTGCCACTTGAACAGATGGAATATAGCTCTAATAATAAACATTTCCAACCAAACACAAAAGAGTTTCTATCAATCGTTAAATGGCTACTGCACTAAGGCACATGTGATGGGTGGACTTAAAGGGATATTCCTCTCAGAAAGATCTGTTGATATATTGAGCCTACAGTCAGTGGTGGTGCTAACTCAGTGAGCTAAAGTTAAGCCATGTTGTTTGAACATGGCTTAATATGGTGGCCAATACATATATATGCAGAATCAGAAGCTGACAGAACTGTTCCTTTTCTTGGCATTCATTTTTCAATGTTAAATCTTTTATGACAGTGATGAGTCAGCAGCAAATATAAACAATTTTTAGCTCACTGTCCCAACATTTCCATTGTTGGCAGTCAATTCAACAGCCTTGTATGATTTTCAGCATCTCTTTCTACATTCTCAAATGAGCTAATGTTCACTTAAAAGTAGTGTTGATGAATATTTTGGCTGAAGTGTCCCTTTTAAGTGTGTTTGAGTCCCATGTGTCCCCAGTCGCTCTGGTGAGGAATTTGCATTTTCTGATGAATCTGGATTTTGATTAACAAATTTTTGATTAAGCTAATTAGGGGAGGCGAGTCAGTTTGTCTTTGCTGTGGGGTAAATTAACAGTAATGGGGAGGTAACCAGAAGGCACAGAAGCTTGACTCATCGAATGTGATTGATTTTCAATGAGGGCAAATTATGCAAAAAAAAGTGAAAATAGTTTCATAACTGCTCAAGGCACCTTGTGAAGCAGGATTTAATTCAGGTTTTAATTACACATTTACAGATTAATGGCTGCTTGTCTGTCTGTGTCTTTGTCTGTGCTTCTTTTTGTTCGTCTCTCTGATTGTCTGTCAGTCTACATTCCTTCGACCTCCCTCCTTTTTACATGTCAGCCTGTCTTTGTTTCTAAAGTGGGCATCCATCCAGCCGTCTTTCTGCCTACCAGTATCTCTCCTGTCCATTCATCCATTCATCCATCTATCATTCTACTAGTATCTCTCTCATCCATCCACCCAGCCGTGCCGATCACCTGGCCATTTATGTCTTCTCATCTCCATTTGTCTCTGTGCTTGATTCAGTCGCTGGCTTTGCACTTTGTTTCTATCCCTCCACTCATCTATCCTTCCATCCTTCCATTGACTGTCGTTATCGGCTTCAATGCCTTTTGTCTCACCTCTCCGCTCTCTCTCTTCTTCTTCTCTTCCTCTTCTGTTCCTTCTTGCTACCTTCTGTCTATCCCTCCATCCTTTCCTCCCTCCATTGCACCTCACCCATTCCTTCCTCAACCTTTTCTTCTTCTCTCATCCTTCAATCCCTCTCACACTCCTCCCTGTTCTCCTTCCCTGTGTCCCTTGTACCCTTCCACCCCTCCTCTTCCACATCATCCACTCCCTTTCCTCCCTCCACTCCCCTCTCTCTGTCTCTCTTCTCTCGCAACTCTGTCTTTGTCAACCTCCCCTCTCCCTCACCTGTTTCCTCTCCTCTCTCCTCCCCCAGGTTCCTGAGTGCGCTGGCGGTGCTGGCGGAGCGTCCCGAGCTGGTGGAGAGGGTGATGATCACCAGGACCATCTGCCCAGAGGGAGCCTACCAGGTTCGGTTGTGTAAGGACGGGACCTGGACCACGGTGCTGGTGGACGACATGCTGCCCTGTGACGACTACGGCTACCTGCTCTTCTCCCAGGTCAGCGAGGAGGGAGGGGTGTGGGGAATCATGGAGGGAAGGATGGAGGAATTAATGCTCTCTGATCCAATATAAACCTGTACATTTAATAACACCATATACCCTGACATAGGTTGTCCTCTGTTCTGTGTGTTTGCCTCTAAGTAAACACTTGGGTCACAGTCAACCAGTTGAGAACCATTACCTTAAATCAATCAATCAATCAATCAGTCAATCAATCAGTCAAATACTTAATTCATCCCTCAAGGGGCAATTCAAGGCAATGAGTTCATAAACAACAGGGGACCACGATATACAATCATTCATACACATATAGACAAGAAGAAAGCAAGATATAAAATAGATAGATATTAAAAAAAAAAATACAAATAAAAAATGCCTAGGTCACAAGATAATAAATACTATCCAATTCTGTCCAGTCCAGAGGAAAGTGCACATGCATTTATCAGTCTATATGCTGTGTGAGAAGACCATTCCTTTTACATTTACTGTTCACAAGTTTCTGGAATAAAACCAGACTTTCTTCTGTTTTCTAAAGCGCATTCCTGAAGGCATCAGTACAAAAGACTCATGGAAAACATGTATAGGGTTATTGAAAATAGCATATGCCTTTTTGACTTTGAACAAATCATCATGTTACAAATGTACCTCTGTTGATGAGTCACACCCAGACTGTCATGTGACTGTTCCCGCTTTCTCTCCCCGTCACCTCAGGCCCAGCGGAAGCAGCTGTGGGTGGCGCTGATCGAGAAGGCGCTGGCCAAGCTCCATGGCTCCTACTTTGCCCTGCAGGCAGGGCGCGCCATCGAGGGCCTGGCCACGCTGACGGGGGCTCCCTGCGACTCCCTGATGCTCCAGGTCAGCTCCACCAACCCACGGGAGGAGCCCATCGACACCGACCTCATCTGGGCCAAGATGCTTAGCTCCAAGGAGGCTGGGTGAGAGCAGGATCCCCGGGAATCATGGAATTATGGAAAAATTGTACTGGATGTTTCTGTCTGTCTAAAATCCCCAAGTGTGGGATACCATGGTGGATCAGCGGGCTAAGGCACATACTTTCTGCTGGCAATGCTGTTACTTTGAATACAGATTTACAGCCTTTGTTACATGGTATCAGCTGTCACTCATTCTCCCTCCCTTCTTTACTGTAAATCTCCACTGTGTCAAATCAAACAGAAATACATACATGCATACATACATATGAAATAGATTGGTGTCTTTGTATGATATGCATTATGTAAAGCAGATCAAAAGAAATAGGCAGAGTTGGGAATAATATGTACAGGCTTTAGTTATCTCCATTCCCGTTCATTTCTACCAGTGCAATGTCAGAATGGAAATTTCAAATGGAAAGTAAGTGTAAGTGTAATTGTATTGAATGAACCTCTGGCCTACAGAATATATTTGTCAGAAGCTTGACTGACTGTGGATTGTGTGTGTCTGCCAGGTTTCTGATGGGTGCGTCGTGCGGAGGGGGAAACATGAAGGTGGACGATGTTGTTTACGAGTCTCTGGGTCTCCGGCCTCGCCACGCCTATTCCATCCTGGACGTGCGAGACGTACAGGGCTACAGGTAGGAATGGGCAGTGGGAGGCGCATGAGCTGGAGCGATCAGCTGGCTGTTTATGACTTTTCGTCTTTCCGTCTGCTTCTCTTTGCTCTATGTTTCTATCCCTCCCTTCTTCCATCTGTCCATGCTGACTGACCATGTTGTTATTTGCTTCACTGTCTGATGTTTCTCTCAGTACATCCGTCTATCTCCACCCTTCTATCTCTCCTCTTCTCCCTCCCTCCTCCTGCGCTGAGGAGATTTGTAAAGCACATACATTTGTGATGGACTATCAAATTATTCTGTCTTTGGCCATTTATAAGGTGTTAAAATACACACACACACACACACACACACACACACTTGTTGTGCGAAACATTACGGCCACCTTTGTAAAAGTGAGTGACACTCCATTTGCACAGTCCGTGTCTCAGTTGTGTCAAGGCTGAAAAATATTTCTTTAATCTGTCCCCTCCCCTTCATCTACATCTCCCATTCATAACTGCAGTGGATTTAATAGGTGAAAGCAATGAATCATAGCTTTCACCGACATTGACCTTGGCAGTCTATTTCATGGAAAGAAAGGGTGAGATTCTGTACACTCTGTTCATAAGTCGGTCGATTCCTAACCTATCCCTGCCTCAGTTGTAAAGCTATGTAACATATATTTTTATATTAATGAAAAGCTGTCTTTACATCAGCATTAATGGAAAACACGTGTTCTGATTGTGAAGACATTTTGTCGAATGATTCATAGGTAAAAGGGGTGGGGCTGCAAGCGTAAAGCAAGAAGGGGATTAATGCCAATAAAGTACAGTTTGATCACTTTGATCAGGTTTAGCATTGTGAGTCCACAATGGATGCTACTTCTATCCTACCTGTGAGAGGAACTTGAGAGTAGCTGTAAGTCCCAGATGTAATTTGCTCAGGAGCCACGCACAGCCACTTTAATTTACCACCATAAAGCAATCAGACTGGGAGATTGGGCCACAGCACTTGATCTAAAATGAGTCGGAGTCCTCCTGTTAGGAGCCGGCGGAGAGGAAAAGCAGCTAGGAAACAGCGATTCAACAGCATTTTTTTTTTTTTTGGAGGGGGACACATGGTGTTCCATCATACCTCCTGAGTTTTTACACCGTAGGTAAAAGGCAGTAAAATTAAATGGGTTGTTAAAAAGTAGGCAATCATCCATAAGAAGGGGAATCTGACTCTGCAGAGATTATGATGCTCTGTTGACTGAAAGCTGTTCTCACCTCTACTGGATTCTCTGTGCCCCCCTCCCTGTCTGTCTATCTGTCTCTCCCCCTCCTCACCCCCCCCCCTCCTCCCCAGGTTGTTGCGGCTGCGTAACCCATGGGGTCGCTTCTCCTGGAACGGCAGCTGGTCGGACGAGTGGGCCGACTGGCCGCAGCACCTGCGGCATGAGCTGATGGCCCACGGCAGCAGTGAGGGCGTCTTCTGGATGGAATACACCGACTTTATCAAGTAAGAAGAACCCTGTTTGTACAAGTGAAAGGTGTGGCTTTGCACATCTGGTTTCCAAAAGAGGTCTAGCTGAAGAGATTATTTTATTTTGTAGTTGTAGTAGTGTATACTGAATCTGACTGAATCTCTCTTTGGTCCATCACCTCTGGCAATGATGGGTCAAAGCAATTTTCAAAGCAATATATATTAGATGTCTTGATATGTATCGCTTATTTTTACAAGAACAAATGCAACCACAAAGAGCTGGTGGCATCACAATATCTTAAAGTGCTAATCCACACATTCCTCATGTTTTTGATTTTGGCGACAGCTTTGGTGATAAATGCTCATTGCTTTGGTGTTTTTGCACTGCACTTTCCAGAGATCATGTGATTACTTTGCCAGTACTGTGACGTCTTTTTCCCTTGGTTCCTCCGTTGATGAAGTTTGAGTGTCTGTAGGTGGCGCTCTTTCTTCCTCTTCTGTCTGTTCAGCCATGGTGGCTCATGCTAACTTCCAAGTTCTTCTCCTAATTATTCCAAACAGACTGTGCTGTTGCTGCTTTCACTAACTGTGTGTAGGTTGAATAACTGCTGTGTTATATCAGTCCGTGATAAAGTGTAGTAAAACAAACATTTATTTATGTGAAAGTGTTGTGGATGCTATTTTTTTCTGAAAGAGCAAATTTAGAAGCATTTTTCTTGCGCAATGTGACAAGTGACAGAAGTTTGAAATGTCCTTTGATTGTGCCGTGATGTACATGATGTGCTCAGAGTGATGGATAGCTTAGTAATCTCATGCCTCTTCGGATTTCACTGACCATCTGGTATTGACACCACACTGTGTGACTGGGTTCCATAACACCACACACTGGTGTTATGGAATAGTGGTGTTTTTTTCTTGTTGTTGTTGTTGTGGTTGCTCTGGTTGCCAGGGATTTGGAAGGCAGAAGCTTCGACTTGTCATGCCTCACTGTCTGTTTTGTCATATTAGATTTATCCTGTCATTCAGTCACACACGTAGCATGGTGTATTGACTTCACTGTCTTTCTGTCTTTCTGTCTGTTCGCCTGCGTGCCAGCATGTCTTTCCCTTCAATTAAATGAGCATTGCAATGTTCAGTGACCTTGTAGAGGCCTATAACATTATATCTGCCTGTAATGTAATAAACACCAATAATACAACTAAATTTAATAAAGCCTGTACCATAACAAAAAGCCAATAATGTAATACAATTTTGAAACTATAGTATAGCACCTTCACCAACAACGTAGTAACTATTACATTATCGACTGGTTAATACATTGCTGAATGATGTAATAGCATCAACCAATAATGTGATAACACCCCTAAAACTCTTTCATTGTCTCTTCCACATCAAGTAACACCAACAGTAATATTCAGTTGGACTAAATGTGTATATTTTGAGTAAATAACTTGATATTCACTCTTCTATTGCAGAATGTTCTTGTGGACAGACCACATTTAAGCCTTTTTCTCTTTGCTAAAAAAAAAGCTTTCTCTTACAGTACTGTCAGCAAAGCATCATCTAATTAATCTTTTGGGTGATGTCAAAGAGTCCACCGGGTGTGTGTGTGAGTGTGTGTGTGTCAGTCTGTCTGTTCAGTTATTAATGTCCCTCCTGTCTATCATATGAGAACTGCAATAAGCCCAGGAGCAGCGATCTGTCTGTCCTCCTCAAACCTGAGAGTTGTGATTGGCCTGGAGGAGTATCCCATCTGTCTTCTGTCTCCTTATTGTTCTCTCTGACAATCAAATTATCTTGGAGCTTTGCAGTTGGATAGGAGGACTTGACACACCTACAGCCTGTCTCTGCCCTGGCTTGTTTTAGTGTGGAAAAAGAAAAGGGCACAGCGGTAGGCTCGCTGGACACATTGACAAGGCCCTTATGAGGCCACTTCTAAATCAAGAGGATAAACAAGACTGATGTTGATTATTAATAAGATGTCAGAAAGGATATCCCAACTTGCTTCTCCTGTTATTTCAAAGAGAGGGAGTGGGAGTACACAGACGCTAAGAAAGTTTCAACAGCAGGAGCACCTGACCTACCATACCTCTCTCTCAATATCAAAAACAACTCTTTAACTACAGCATAGCCCCCCCCCTCCCTCTCTCCCTCTCTCTCTCCTCCCTTATTGTCATGAAGACAAAAGCAAGATATATAATAGTTGTCAGACCACGGGAGGTTAGGAATTGATGAAACGACGAAAAACAGTCTGAAAGGGAGGAAGAGAATGTCTCATGGGGGCTCTGTCTTTTGAAGAGGAAGGTCTGATAGTTAGCGAGGTAAATGGTTTTTGTATGCCAGCATCCTCAGAGGCTGTGCCAGTGTTAAAAGAGCTGCCTTTGATGCATACAGATGTACTGAGCTCATGACAGTAGGAAGTCAGCCGGTCAAACTGTGGGTTTGTCGGGAGATAAGGTCCTTATGCAGTGGATGTGAATTTGATCATTTCTAGATCTTGAAAAGCTTGGACATTGTATAAAACATCTAGGAGAAGCATAAAATATTCTGTCATTATATCCTAGTATACACAGGCCCACACATTTTATTTAGACCGTGACCTGCTATCTTTTTTACATATTGAAATATTTGTTGGTGTGAAGAATAACTGTCACCTATAGAGGGCTATTGCCTAGCTGATAGACACACTGCCCACACTATCAACACACACACCATATACTCAACACTGACAAAAAGCTTCAAATCCAGTCAAGAAGTACAGTTTGGAAATGTATGAATGTGTTGAAATGAGACTATTGTGTGTGCATACCAAAAGAAGTGTGTGTCTCTGTGCTCATGTATGTGTTGGTTTTAGGATAGACAGTAGTTTATGGCCATCACATAGACATGTTGGTATGTTTAAAAGTAACATTTGGCACTATATATAGTTCTGTACTAACGGGGGCAGGTATATGTGCCTTTGAGTGTACAGCCACGTTAAACCATCAGGCAGTGACACTTCTGTAGACAGACATCGTGAAAGTGTATGCACACACAGATACACACACACAGGCTTTCGTACTAGGATGCTTTATATAGACTACATGGCATTTTGAATCCTAACAGATTGTGAAAAGCGAAAGCATTTCACACTAAACAACAGACTTAGCAGATTTCTAGTCTCTCTGCCGTACAGGAAACACCAACTTGAAGACGAGCTCGGTACAGGGATCACACATTTGATGACAAGGAGCATCACGTATAACACAAAGCGTCTGTGATGGGTTTCAATAACAGTCATGTAATACTGGCTGGAGTCTTACAGCACAGTTTCAGTCTGATTGCAGCTTCACAGGCCAAATGCATTGTTTTCCAGTTCGCCAAGGAAATATCCTTTGCTTCTAGCTCATCTCCTGTATCTCTCCTCTCCTCTCCCTGTCCTCCCCCAGGTACTTTGACTCGGTGGACATCTGTAAGATCCACTCAGACTGGCTGAGGTGCGGCTGCAGGGCTGCTTCCCCAGCAAGGCCAGCGGGCCGGTCACCGTCACGGCCCTCACCGTGCTGGAGAGGACGGCGCTGGAGTTCGCTCTCTTCCAGGAGGGAAGCAGGTAAACGGGAAAACCGGACAGCCACCAACATTTTCACCTCATAGTCTTGGCAAGCTGGCTTTATAAGGAAATTTGAGACATTTTTTGGCAATGCAACACCTCGACCAAGTGCTAAGTCAAAGGCGCTGTTTTTAAAAATGCAAAAACATTATTGAACCTGTGTCTCTCTCTTTGTCTCTCTCTCCTATTGCTGTCTCTCCCCCACTCCTTCCCTCCTCTCCTTCCACTTTCTCTCTCCCTCCTTCCCTTCCTCCTCTCCTTCCTCTCTCTTTCTTCCTCCATTCCTTTCCTCGCTCTCTCTCTCACCCTCCTTCCCTTCCTTCCTCTCCCCCTCTCTCTCTTTTCCCTTCCCCTTTTTCCCTTCCCTCCCTTCCTTTTCTTCCTCACTATCTCTCCCTCCCGGTCTGCCTCATTCCCTCTCCCTCCCTCCCTTTCCCTGTTTCTTTCTCTTTCCCTCCCTCCCACCCTCCCCCCCCCCCCCCCCCCTCTCCCTCCTCTCCCTCCTCCAGGCGTTCGGACACGGCCGACAGCCACCTACTGGACCTGTGCATCATGGTTTTCCGCGCCTCCTTCGGCAGCGGCAACAAGCTGACGCTGGGCCGCCTGCTGGCCCACAGCAAGCGAGCAGTGAAGAAGTTTGTGGGCTGCGATGTGATGCTGGAGCCGGGGGAGTACGCCGTCGTCTGCTGCGCCTTCAACCACTGGCAGATGAACGTCAGCGGGTCAGGAGGTCCACCCACACCCAGTAGGTGTACAGGCGCAGTGTATACAGTACAAGCATTAACATGAACCAGTGTGGGAAAAACTATGTCTGTGATTTTCATGTCCTTACTTGAACTGAAGGTTTCGCAACCCTTATGAAACTTACAAAACCCCATTCAAAACCCATGATAACATTTTGAAAATAGATAGATGAATATAGGTAAATTAAGATACAAGGGTTTTAGTGTATTACTGTATGTAACAGTTGGGATTCAAATCCAGGTCTCCCACACAGAAAACTATCCTCTTCCAGGTAAGCCGACAGTCCACCTAAGGAATCTATTTTGGCTTCCATTGTCACAGACAGGACTGCTCTACATATACACAGAGGCAATACATTTACAGTGTGTCTATATACAGTGTATATACAGTATATACAAAAAGTGAACCCCATAATGCATATAAACAGACATCTGTAGACATCTGTACACTCACAAACCCACTCAACACACCACACACATACAGTATAGTACACACAATTACACAAATGCATACAGTATATTGAACAGTGATTAGAAAGGATAAGTGGATTTTTCTCAATCTGCTTCTAATACCAGCTATACTGTTCAAATTTGTTTCAACGCGAAACAGTCTTATGCATGTGTTACCTTCGGAAAATATCTATGGGCAAGTTGCTATGATGCAGATATCCAGAATCACTTGCAGTGTAAGGACAGTAGAAACTGTTTGTGAATCCCATAATTGCAAGCAACCTACTGAAGAATAAGTGTAAAGGACAATAAAACAATGCTGGAAAAGTCTTTGCCAAGTCATTTTTGAATGCTTACTAAACGATAACGAAGTAGTTCTGTGGACTTTCAAGCATAGTTGTTAGTTTTTTTGTTTACATTATGAAGATATTTATTATCAAACTCATGCCTGTGTCCGTTCCACAGTCTCCAGCCCCACCAGCGGAGCGGCCCGACGGCCGAGCCAGGACTTCCCCGGCTACATCCTGGCCATCTACAGCTCCCGGCAGGTGATGGTGGAGCAGGTGGAGGCCACCGCCACCACGCTGGCCGACGCCATCATCCTGCTCACCGAAAACAAAGGCGAGAGGCACGAGTGAACACACACACACACACACACACACACACACACACACACATATAGCCTCTCAACTGGGACTTGGGATGAGCAAGGTGAAACACACCACCTTATAGTTCTATTAAATGCAGGGCTTAAAGACCTCCAAAAACTCCATGTTGGTTTTTGTTTTTGATGCGTTTTATCCAATCATATTCAGCGAAGAAAAGCAATATTTTACATTTACCAATGGAATGCGAGTAAGTTTTTTTTTTATCCAATGAACAGCAAGCTACTTTCTATCACAATGTGGCACCGATTCCGTGGTGTAGCACAGCTGAAATATGGAAACAAAGTTTATGAAAGCTGTTGAAGATACACGTGTCACTGAGACAGGAGTGAAAAACAAACGGCGATAGGTATGGATTGAATAAACGGATGGAGACGGGAAACCATTTGACACTTTGATATAGATATCGGATATATATAGATATCGGAGCGCCGCTATGCGTGCACTCTGATATCTGACCACACTGGGACAGTTACAGCTGCCGCTCCAGCAGCAATAACAGACCTGAACGTGATCTGTCTTTAACAATTTGCAGTCGTCATTCAGCATAAAAATGTGGCATTGCTTTGGCTGTTCTCTACAGAGCCCCCCAGGGGTCACCTGGTAAGAAAAAAATAATTGAGGTGGAAAATCCATACGGGCACCGATTGGTAAACCGCACATGGCTAGTTAGTAAACGTGCTCTCGAATTAGTAATCGGGTGCGCACGGAGTCCTAAACCATGCCTGCGGATTAGTAGACAGTGCACACAGATTTGTAATATGTATATTGATAACGTCAAACACGGACACCACAGCGGCCCACAGAGTGGCATATAAAATTTAATTAACATGCTTTTTCTACAAGCATGATTTATAGGAAGTAAATGGGTTTCATATTGTCACCAAAACACACATCGGATCATAAATTAGACCTACTGATGTGATTAATCAATGGTTATGGTTCACATATGGTCTAGGTGCCTAATGGCTATTACAGCTCACTATATGTATCCCAAGCTGTGTGTAATGGCTCTGGCTCACTGTATATAGGCCTAAAAGTCCCTCTTTGATGTTATCAACGTAGATATTACAAATCTGTGTGCATGGTTTACTGATCTATGGCACAGTTTAGGAGTAAATTGTAAAAAAACCGTGCCCACTGATTTCCGCATCATTTTCTTTTTTTGTACCAGGTGACCCCTGGGGGGCTCCACAGTTATCCTTATTGCACTAGGTTTATAGATTAATAATGCTTTGTGTTGAATATTCATTCGTTGTTCTTGATATTGGACTAGATTTAAAGAGAAATGGAGAAATAATGTGTAGTGTGCTGACAAACCCCCCCATCAGTCAGGAACATTTCAGGCTCAGAATGTTTTTTTGCTTTTTTTTTGCCCTGTGAATGTCATTCAGTATTTCTTTACTCTTCTTACTTTCAGTTTAACTTTCACTTGCGCTCTCTCTCTCTCTTCTCTCTCTCTCTCTCTCTCTCTCTCTCTCTCTCTCTCTCTCTCTCTCTCTCTCTCTCTCTCTCTCTCTCTCTCTCCTCTCTCTCTCTCTCTCTCTCTCTCTCTCTCTCTCTCTCTCTCTCTCTCTCTCTCTCTCACCACACACACTTTCACTCGGTGTTTGCCGATCTTCTATGGGCATATATGCGCGCATGAATCCAGAGAACGCTTGCAACTCTGTAAGCCACTTTGAGATTCCCACTTTTAGATTTTCTTTGCAGCGCCCCAAATCCCATTCTGCCTTACCCGAGCACGTACATGCACATAACCGCACACACACACACACACACACACACACACACACACACACACACACACACACACACACACACACACACACACTCTGACACTCACACCCAAAGAAACAAATTATTCTGGCTCTCCTGAACAGCGCTTTCCTGAAAGTGCTGTCATGTTGGCTGGTATTTCAGAGGATGACGGAGCTTTTAAACACTAGAAATCAGCGGTGTTAAATCATTCAGCTCTCCAACTTTCCAGGAATTCACCACTCACAGCAGGTGGGCCGAGAGCTTCTGAGTACATAGCGGTCACTACAAGAACTGTGCTGTTTTAATAATAGGGTGAAAAAGAGATGCACTCGGGGGATTAACAAGTGATTTGGGCAAAGAAAGCGTTGCTTTGTGTCCAGAAATAAGAGCCTTGTCTCTAGAGTCACATGCATGTGCTGCTGGCATGGGATGCAGCTGAGATACTGTGTCAGCAAGGAATTAATATTGAGTGGACTTCCCTCTCTCTTAAAAAGGAAAAAGAAATGTTGTTTGAAAAAGTATGTACAATGGAAGATGTTCTTGGGCCATTTCAGGTAGCGCAAACAGCAGTTGAAGTAGTGCTGTAGAGGTAATACAGAGGCATTCAATGTATTCCAATTACAGTGATAAGCAGCAACTACATATGAGATGAGAAACTTCAAAGAGAGTTGTTTATTCTGAATGTATCACGCAGTGTTTAGAAGAAAAAATCCAAGCTAAAACACTTTTAAGCTGTTGGCGTGTGACTTGCATTTCTGAGTCCATTTCGTTGTTGGGTGGTGTATTTTTTATTATTGCCGTAGATAACTGCCCAAAACATAGACAATAAGACATCACATATATTTCCATTGCAGCTACAATTAAGTTTGATGGTAGAAAAATAAATTCAGCTGTCTAAAACATCAATGGTAAACATCAGGTTTTGGGGTCAGTCCTCAGAATCAAAGAGTGAGGGCTCTTTCTAGACTCACCGTTTTGCACCGACGTTCGACAGTCATACAGGGAGAAATCCATCGTAGAAGAGGCAGAGAGAGCAATTTCTCCTCTGACAGTAGCCTCAATAGACCAGAATGCAATGCAGCCACAAGACATGATGCGTTTTTGAAGAGGCTCAATTCTTGCTTTTTCTCACTTGCATAACTTACCAGCTAAAAACAAAAAGTTTACTCCGTTCTCTGGGGGTTGTCGAAAGTCATTCTGGGAAAATGTAGGAAATCACTAACTGAAGTAGAAGGGAACTTGCAACACTTGATCACAAAATAACTCCTGGAACTGAACATCACAGATTGATAATATATAACAGCGTAAGAGTATATGAGGATGGAATCTTCTGGAAGTGGAATATGCATGCTGGAATACTGTGGATACGATTTGACTGTAGGACTCCTGTGTGTGTGGCGTGCATTTCTGTGTCTTGTTCTGTGTGCATGGTCACACTTGATTGTGTGTCTCCCCGGATATCTGTGTGTGTCCACGCCCGTGACTGTGTTTGTCCCTGTGTGTGTGCTCAGGGCCGGGAGGGCATGACGTGCTACTACCTGACGCACGGCTGGGCGGGGCTCATCGTGGTGGTGGAGAACCGCCATCCCAAGTACTACCTCCACGTCTCCTGTGACTGCACTGACAGCTTCAATGTGGTGTCCACGCGCGGCAGCCTCAAGACCATCGACAGCGTGCCCCCACTGCACCGGTACACACACACACACACACATACACACACACACGCACACACTTACATAAACACAGTGATCCAAGAGGATTAGTGCTCCATAGTTCCTATTAATCTACTGTACCTTGGGCTGCAACCTTATCCCAGACTAGTAACTAGTAACTTGCTGGGAGGCTGAATAACAAATGCAAAAAGTCAATAATTATTTTACATAAATATTTTACATACAGCATGTTCTACAGGCTTACATTAAAATGTGTTTAAAAAAGACAAATGTCTTGGCATTGATATGGTAAATCAGTTACAATACTGTTTCTAAAGTTTTCATCTTATTAATAATTATCGGGATAATATTGTATATTAAGATAATTTTGACCAAGATAATCGTACTATAAAATTTTTATATCGGCACAGGCCAAGTTTGATTTCAGCTCTGACCTACAACACATCATCTCCTCTATTGCCTCTGTCTTTCCTGTCACTCTCCACTATGTACTGTCCGATAATAGGACTGCTTTAAAGAAAGAATATCTGAAAGAACTTTGTATGCAGATATGCATCTGGGTAATCAAGCATGGTAGAGCTATTTACGAGTCATTAGGTCTCAGAAATAAGCGTCTTTGGACATCTATGAATGTTTCAATTGTACACATAGTTCACATAAATGTAAATTTACAGCCTTCTCGCTTCATGGTTATGTTCCCCATAATTGGATACCGTTAAAAGTCGCCACGCATGAGGATCATATTTTTTAACGACATTTTCTTGTTTAACATCAATATCTCCCGTTTATCCGCCCAACAAGAGCAATCTCCCAGTTCCGTTGTTGAAAACACTCGTGTGATGAGCAGCACTTCAGCTCTGCTATATCACAGTCTTAGCCGTTGTTCTTATTCACCCACTATTTTATAATCAGTTCATGGGTGAAAGCGAAGGTCTCATTCTCATTGGCACAATTCTCCAGGTCATCCATTATTACTCATTTCATTTCATATTTTTAGAGACGGATAAGGAGTACTGTACATACATTCATGCCTGCATTATGTAAGCACATACTCTGAAACAAGCTATTGTTATCTATTTTTAAACGGCATACAGTTTTACAATATGTGCCACTATGATTGTTACATGATAGCTTACTGTGTTATAAATTAATAATCACATTATCTAAACACATCCCAGGGTTTCTACTCAGGTCTGGAAATTGTGGAAACATATGAAAATGAATTAAATAAATTCCAGGTCATGAAAGGTTTGGGAAAGATAGAAAATCTTGGGGGAAAACATTTTTAGTCCTCATAGTCCTCATTTCTGTTCATGTAGACCCATGGTTATTTCACAGATTGTCACATTTGTTGTTGTGGACGATAATCTTCAGCTGCAGATTCATATTGCCTTGTTTTTGTCCGGCTATTATGCTGTCAGCATACATTATATCAACACCCCAAATCTAAGATCTTTAAAAAATATTGAATTTTGAAATGGACAATGCATATGAACCCTGACATACTCAACCATACTCCAACACTGTTAAGAGGTATATGAATAACACAGTCAAAGGCAGGTTTTTCAGAGGTTTTTGCCTCATTTGTTCTCAAAATAGACTGAAGCAGGGAAAAAAATATACTCGAGAGTGCTGACTAATCATCAGCTTTTCTGCCCCCAATCCCAGCTTTAACCATTCCTGGGTGAATTATTAACAGTCCCCAGATCAGTGACTGACAGTAACCACACCATACACAATACAAGACCTGGGAATACCATAGCTTTGGCTTCTATCTGAACTGGTGATGTGTGCTTGGTTTACCTTGACTGAGGCTTGAATGGCCTAAAACATACATCACCACTGTGTGTTTTTTTTTTTTAATACTCTCTGTCTCCCCCTGCAGGCAGGTGCTGGTGGTGCTGTCCCAGCTGGAGGGGAACGCCGGCTTCTCCATCACCCACCGCCTGGCTCACCGCAAGGCCGCCCAAGCCTCCCTGGGCGACTGGACCCCCACCAAGGCCACCCACAGCCCCCAGCTCACCCCAGACATCGACGGCCTGCACCGGCCCAGGCCACTATGACCACCGCCCTCCATCTCACACACACACACGCACAAACTTTAAAATACAATGAACTATGGGACCAGTGGAAAACAGAGGGGGGTCGTGGGCTGTGTGCAACGCTGAAATATGGAGGGAGACACGTGTGTGTGTGTGCGTGCGTGTGTGTGTGTGTGTGTTTGAACGAACACACACCTGAATGTAGAGCATGAATGGGCAGAATTTGTGTGCTCTCCTCCTCTTCCTCCATCGCTGGATGCTAAAGACTTTGTCCAGCCCAAGCACGCCCTGTTCCTTGCCAAGTGGATGTGCCATTTAGGGATGGGATGAGAGAAGCGGGCCGCAAACAACAAGATTTTTCACCCAGACCCCCCGCCCCCAACTCCAATTACCTAAAGAGGATTCACTTCAAACATGATAGAAATCTGGACCTTTTGTTTTTTCCCTTAGTACAAGCGCTGTATGTGGGACAGACACATTCTCGGACATTGAGTATCGCTCCCTCACATGCTTGGAGAACGACCCTGCTTTTCAGAAGTCAGGGTGGAGTGCTGTAACTACTGAGCCATTTGCCGGCCCACACCCTCTGAGCCAATCCCCCGCCTCGCTCAGACACTTGACCCCCCCCCCCCCCCCCTCCATGGCCCGCACCCTCAACCCAGTAGCTGCACCTCATTGGAGCTGCTGACTGTTGGCGGACTAACAAAGTGGTTTCACCCACCCAGCCCTCATTATGGTACTTAAAGAGCCAAACCCAACTGCTAGTTTTACTCACAGTCATATGGGTTTTTTTTATTTTAAACAATCCACTTTACATTTTGGCAAATTTGGTCTTACTTGTTTTATACACATGTCCCATGTTGCTGTCTTGTCCATATTTGTACATGTTCCAGGTCATAGAATAAGCCATCATCTGTACGGTACTGTCTGTCTGTCTCGCTGTCTCCACTCTCCCTCCTCACCACACTGCTGTCTAGCTCTCTCTCCAGCTCAGGACCAAACCCATGCTATTGATTAATACAGTAAGCTGGACTCAAGGAAAACCTCAAGTTGATATTTTGACAGTTGTATGGTGCCTGTATAACAAAGTGTGGTATGAGAGACCGCGGCTGGGATAGCACCCTCCTATATCTCTGTTGTCTCACCTCCATGTTATCCTTACTAGGTCTGGTGGTCGTGTAGAGAGTAGTAGCTGTTGTCTTGAGTGGCGGTAGAGGGGGTTTGTCTTGTGAAATGCCCACACAGTTAGTTGCACACCCTAGTGCACAAACTAACATACACTTTCGACTTTTTTTTTTTTACAGAGAAACAACCGCTGTACCTCCCCTGCTCTTTTCTTCTCTCTTCCTCACTTTCATATGTTTTCACTCAGTCCCTTTGGGGCCTAAATGCTGGAGGCGAGTGGTTATTTGACAAACTCTCTGGTTTACCCCTCAGGCAGGCTGGCTTTTCTCATCCTGTCCAAGAGTCTGTCAGTTCATATCTCGGCACATGGATTCACGCTTCGGGAGCAACTCCCCTCTGTAGACGATACACAAAGTCGGTTAATGCTGCATCTTGCTGTCTTGGATTGTGCAGTGACACCCCCTGAATTTGCGTCGCTAAATGTTGGTGAGCATAAACAAAACGATAGCTTACAGATCTTTTTGGTACTGTTAATTTTGTGGCGAAGGTCATTGTGGACATTTGTCGATTTATCACGAGTTCGCCAGCATGTCAACTCATACTTAGGACTACTTGGGGAATACTGGAGGAGGCGCTGGCTGTTTGAACAGTGGGTTTGCCATAGGGGAGCTCTTAAGAGGAGTCGCCGAGTTTGTTTTGGGAGGTGGGGGAGCATTTTTGTTTGTTTGGGTGCATCACAAGCATCTGGACCATCCTCCCACAAGGATACACCAACAGCACATTAGAGCACAGAGGCACCGTGTAATAACAAATGAGCTTTTTGTCAGACTCCATGCACACATAGAGGGAGAGAGAAGGGACTCCTGAGACGTGTTGGTTTGGTTCCCTCGCAGTTTCTCTTGCATTGTGTGCCATATCTGCCAGGATGGTCGAGGCTGTGAGACATTGTGGTCTCAGAGGGTTTAGGACTTCTTCTAAGGCCCCTTGTCTCATCTCATTTGTCCAGTGTCAAAGCCATTACTCAGATTTTATTACAGCTCTTTCAGCCTTCACCATGGCATTACAAATGTTTCATCAGAGAGAGGGGGACAGAGGGGAAAAAACTAACACATGGTACTATCTTAACTGGATGGAGT
The DNA here is from genome assembly GCF_046629955.1 of Centroberyx affinis. Classification (NCBI taxonomy): domain Eukaryota; kingdom Metazoa; phylum Chordata; class Actinopteri; order Beryciformes; family Berycidae; genus Centroberyx; species Centroberyx affinis. Next base: position 33,565 of record NW_027279317.1, on the reverse strand, counting down.
GGGAGAGATTTTTTTTTTAATTCAAAGGTGATGTCTTACTGCTATGTAGTTATGTGGGGAAACACTTGAAAGCTAAAAAGCAAAATCCCTGCAGCACTCATATAATATTTTTCGGGGAGAGATTTATGGGGATTTTTTGCCCCTGTTTTTATGACTTTTTTTTTTTTATTTGAAAATAATAGTTCCCCCCCATGAGATGATTGAGTGCAGTTAAGACCAGCTACCTTGAGCTTAACAAGTGCTGAAGCATGCATCATATGTCATTGGCATCGTCCCTTTTGTCAGTTTTGTCACCACTCACGGCGAATGGCAGCACTGTGTCACGATGCTTGCGGTCTTGCGCTGTGTACTTCATGACATCTTCAGGACATTTTGTAAGAAAACTACTACAGTGACGTAATGTCTGCTCGATAAAAACACAGCTGAAGTGACTGTAAATATGTTTTCCAAAGAAACTTGCTGTGTGATGACCACTTTCAGATGTCGGTTCACCCTGTGTGTGTCTTCACAGCCCAGTAGCTGTGAATTCAGAGTGTCTAATTTATTTGTATAAATGATTTTGACAGGGGGGAAAAAAGCTTGCAAGCCTGTTGTCTAATGGTAGCTGTATCACAAATGTGTGTGAACCAGATGGTAAACGCGTGTAGACCGGGATATTTGGTTGAATATTGAACCAACAGTGGACTGATGAATGACAGAAAAAGGAATGTGATAATTTATGGCTTTATTTTGATTGCCCAGAGGGACTAGCTTGACAAGAACTGAACCTGCACTGAAATACCTGAAAAGTCAAGGCACCTTGAAATTCAGTGTCACGGCTGTTTCACTTACATGTGTTCATTTACATGTGCTTGATTTTTGTTTTATACATTGTTTTTTTGTTTTTTTTTTTAAATCATATTTTTTGTTTTGGCCCTTGCTGGTGTCCTATGAATCCTCTCTTATGTTAATTTGTGGTGGTGACTCTTCCTCACTTCAAGGGCGCCCCCTGCTGTTGAAGAGGCGACAGACAGAGACACGAGCGTCTCAGTGGAACTGGTCATTCACAGACTGGCCAACACAACGCCTTTTCTCTGTTCTCCTGTGTCTGGTTCCCTCTTGTAAATTGTACAGACTCCAAAATATAAGCCACCCAAAAACAATGAACTGACCCTCTTGAACTTGTAAAAAAAAAAAAAAAAAAAAAAAAAAAAAGAAAGGACAAAAGAAGAAAAAAGTAAAAAACCTAATGCTGAAACACAATGGAACTCTGACAAGAATGTGATATATATTTTATTGATCTTTTCCGGGGGGAGTATATGTGTACAAACCTATGTATGTTTAATTTTCAATCTCAGGTTCCAATGGACCAAATAAATTTTTTTAATTAAAAGCAAAACCTGTTGTCATTATTAACATAATGTTATCACATTTTTCTTGGGCAAATTTCCATTCATCTTTATATAATAGCAAAGACTTTTTGGCTTGTGACTCATAAACAAATTATGCTTACTGGCAGCCCCCCCCAATGTGGGCAAGCACAAAGAATTATGAACTGTGACAACAGATATTAATTTTTAATTTTTTGAGGGCTTATGAGAGGCTGTTGTGCTCTATCAATTATAAGAGGAAGCCCAGAGCCTGCAAGTAGTAATTATTTCACCAAAAGACAGGTAACTCTCATGAAGAAAGCATTAAGTATTTGTACATTCAAAATATATTTTTTCACATTCCTTCTTCATCTCATGACCCCCACAAACTTGTCTTGCAACTCCCAGACTGGAAACTGCCACAATACATTGGTTTACTGCACTGTCATCACGTCCAGAGAACCATTTTCTGCTGTTTGTTGACATTTCCAGCACTGTCTTCTTCATGCTGGTCTGTGATGTGCCTCTTCTTCTCTCTGGACTCCCTCTTTCCAGCAGAGTGTGTTTTTGCAGATTCTAGGGGTCTGTGGTATCTTATCCTAGTGTGTGTGAGAGGTTGGGGCACGGCCAAAGGTGCACAGCACCGTGGGGAGCCAATTGACAAACCAATGGACAACAAGATAGATAACTCCATGTGACAGGCCCCTGAGTCCCTGATGACCATCACAGCCACCCCCCTTCACCCCCCCCCTGTTTGTCCCACCCCTCCCAAACCCAAACCTGCCCTCCCTCCTCCCTCTACTCCTCCTATCCTCCTATCGCCTCCTTTCTTCCTCTGCCCCCACCTTCCTCCAAGCCAAACCCTCTCCCCGACCCCGTCCAGCTCCCTCTCTGAGCCTCTGGCCCCCATCAGTAGTCTCCCCCTCAACCTCAGATGCCAGGAACTCTCCCTAAATGAGGCGACAACACCATGCTCCCTCCCTGCTTTGAGGCGGCTAAGTTTTACTGACCCCCCAACAGACACACCATCCAGGCTCCATCAGGTGGTGGCATCGCTCAAATCCAGCTTTAGGAGCTGTCAATCACATTCTCCCATCCTGTACTGAGAAGGTGAGACCAAGAATCTTCTAGAAGGCGCTCTCCCCGTCTCGAACCTAAGGTATGACTAAGGTGTTAGTGAAATATCTGTCCATGTCTGAGTCATCTTTTTAGTCCGGAGTGTTTCATTATACATTCAATAAGGCAAGGCAGGGTGAAACAGTGTGATAATGCTGGGGATAGATAGTCAGTGGAAGGACTTTGCATGCTAAAACGTTGACGGTGTTATGGTCAGATATGTGAGGAGTGAAAATTAAAACCTGCCCTCTCGTGGGAAATCTGTTCATTTCCACTCATGCCCCCTCGGTGCCCCGTAGATATGAAGGAGCTAATTAGATAAAGGCCTTTCAATTTGTCCCAAGACAAGATAAGGGCAATCGTTCCTCCGCAACACTTTCATATGAAATTGAAAAGAGTTCCTCAAAGTAGCAGAACACTTGTTTTGATGTAAAACTCTGGAATGAACATCATTAGGAGTGCAATGGAGTGCCTCGATGTGATAAAGTAATACACTTTAGTTCTCTAGTTAAGAATAGAGATTGTTAAAATAAGTTCAGTGAAAGTGCAGAGCGCTGAATGCAGTTTGACATGCTTTCAGGACCAGGCTAGACAGGGTTTCAGGACTTATTTATATTGGCGGGTAGGCAAACCATCTCTTGTTAAATTGTCTTATGTGATGGCAAACTAAGCGCACTATCTCTGGCATTGACAAGTTACAATACACAGTGCAATGACATTAGCTAATCTAATCTAAACCTTGGTTTAAGATTCAGTCAGATTAAGAGAGGTTTGATATATGTAGAAATACAGTATTTTAAACCTGTTAGTCTATGGTATATATTTTTAAATGGCAGTACTCTGCTGATCCCTACTGGGGAGTTATTTAATCACTTCCTATCAGTAAAAAAAATATAAAAGGGCATGTGGACAGGTCAAAAACTGCAGTTCCCAGAGTGATAGTTGATCATCTCTAGTTGATCATCTTTCTTACCCCCCTCTTATTTTCCCCTTAGGCCAAGTAAATAAATCGTGTGGCGGTGCTGGTTGTGGGACTGGTGGTGGTGGTGGGGTGGGTGGGGGTGGGGTTCAGGGGGGTTGCGGGTTGGGGATTTGTGTGAAGGGCAGAGGCATGACGAGGCACCTCCAGGGGCTTACCTAATGGAGCCCCCGCTTCTCTGAGATTTGGGTGATCCACCTGTTGTTAAGAGAGCCTCTGTCATCAGGGCATAAGGCCAGAGAGTGTGTGTGTGTGTGTGTGTGTGTGTGTGTGTGTGTTTGTGTGTGTGTGTGTTCATGCACAGAGGCATGTCTGGTCTTTAGTCTTTAGTCCCCACCATTACCTCATACTATCTCCATTACTTGCAGCTATGCGGAGAAGAAATACCTCCGTCTGCGCTGAGTATTAACGCAATTTAGAACTGGAAGATATCTGTTACCGTCTCAGTCTATTTTCTGCTTCTGTGTATAGCGCCGTACATCACTGCTGTCAGATGAAAATCTTTCTTCAAAAAGTCACCTTGGAAAGACAGCCTTGCTTTCATATTTAGGGCCATGCATTTTTGATTTTTGAATTATCATTGGTTTTGAGTGGGTTTCATGGGAACATTAAAACTTAAAATGAAATGCCCCTAAATTGGAGTATGTTTTTGTTTTTCCCTGACAGCAGTGATACATTATCAGCAGTAGCATTTCAAACCCCTCACTTAATGGCAGTGAAAATCTCCGTGGCCAATGCAGCAACGTGCAACTTGGGTGTGAAAGTGCATAGTGCAAATACCTCTGCATGTCTTGGTATTTCCTCCCACCAAAGACTGCATTTCCAGCCCTGCTTCTTATCATCTGTCAGTCTAAGCTGGTGGGGGGCGGGGAGGTCGGGGGGGGTGGGGGTCCTCAGTCCCACGCAACCCAATCTGTATCTGTCATTGAACTCACAGCATAGAGACGAGGAAAAAGACTCTGCAAGCCAACTGTATCGTTTGATGTAATGGTTACAGCATGTTAATGACCCTGACCTCTGAAATGAACCACTGACAGAGTATTGTCATCGCTATCCCGTGAGGAAATGCATGCATGATCACATCAAATTGTAATCAAACGAAATGTCTGTCGGCCCTTCCTAATAGGCCAAACATCATTTAATAGTTTACAATATAACAGGAAATCAAACTTACTGTACATTGAACTCTTCATTGCTTTCCTAGTGGAAAGCGAAGGCCACAAAATGGCATCCCAGATCCCAGCGCTCCCACAGTCCTACGCTCCAGGGACAGATAGCGTCTTCTCTGACCAGTCTGGCTTCTACTCTCTGGACTCCCACGTCCCTGGGCTCTCGAAGGTCATCCTCAACAAGCTCAACATGAAGGACTATGGAGAATACAGGTAAAAACACATACGTTTTTACATTGGCTATTATCTGTCAGTATCACTAAGATACTGACAGATAATAGCCAATGTAAAAACTGATCTCACTTATTTCTTACTTCTCACTTATCCAGCTAAAGTTGATTCATTTTTCACTCAGTTGGACTTCATCATTTCATGTGTATGGAAGAGGATTAGGGCCATATGTGAAAAATGTATTTGAGTTCAGAAATTAATTTCAGAATTCTGAGTTTAAAGCCTGAATAGTAAGAATAAAGAATTCTGAGATCAAAGTCAGAGTTCTGAGAATAGTCAGAATTCTGATATTAAAGTCCGAATTGTAAGAGTAAAGAATTCTGAGATTAGTCAGAATTCTGACTTTATTCTCACAATTCTGACTTAATTTCAAAACTCAAACACATTTTTCACATGTGGCCCTAATCTAAGGTGACCACCTGTCCCGCATTTCATGGGACAGTCCCGAAATTGGAACGTTTGTCCTGCGTCCCACACGTCATAAGCAGTGTCCCACATTTCAATGATTAGGCCTATTTTTTTTTTTTTAGTAAACAACATACTTATATATTTAACCGTGCATTTTCTAGTCGCTACTTAAGGAAACTGGTCTGTTTATCCCTCCTATTCTTGCATAAAATGTGATTTTCAACCAAACTATTAGCTTATTATATTTAATTCATTATATTTATGGGATTGAATAAGTCCTAGAGTTGTTAAAATAAACATTTCATAAAGCCTATGAGGATTTAAAGCAGGTTAATATCCAACCCCACTGCAAATAGGCATTCCATCTAATATTACATCAATATTTACATAGCCTAATAATAGTCATTTCTCTCTCTCTGTCCCGCAAAATCACATCTGCTGTCCTGCAACGGAACAATTAACCCTTCTCTAATCTGCCCTAATGTGTCAGTGTGTCCCTCCATTTCACACCTTGCTCTGTATGTGAGGTCCTATGTCACTCTACTATGTGTGAACTTGTGTTACTCCACTAGAAGTTATTGAAATGTCTCTGCACCAACGCCATCAGTCAAATGCCTGAACATGTATTGTGCTTGGCAAACGAAGTGTCTGATTCTGATAAGGGCGGCTGTCGGGGGGAAGACTAAAGGAGTCTCGTTCCGCAACTACAAGGAGATGTTCCAGAAGATGGAGGAGACCTTCAAGTTCTGCACCGGCTGTAACAAACTCCCAGAGAATCTCCCTGAGGGACAGGCTCTCAAGCGCTGCGTGAAGTGAGTGCAAAGCCAAAGGTGGAGGGCGATGATGGGTTAAAGCATGCTTGAGAGTGGCAGGGGTGGGGATCACTGTCACACTTACTTTTTTTGGAAACTGGTAATATACATAGTTCAGTGATGAGGGTTGTGGGGTAAGCTTGGGGGGTGCGAGATGATTTATGGGATAGTATTTTTACTATACAAATGTATTGTAAAAGTGTAATTTTAGTGATTTTTCTTTAAATTTTGCTTTTTTCTAGTGCAATATTGAATAATTTTCAACCTCCATATCAAATTAAACGACCTGAAAAGGAAAAATAATTTTTGGGGTGAACTCCACTCTCCACTCTGCATATGCAGCCTGTGATGGGGGGTCATGAGTAGGACCACTGTAGTTGATAAAAAAAAGTATGAAATGGGTTGAAATGATATTTAGTGCATGACTTGCAATATTCTAGCATTAAACCCCACTTAACATTTAGCATAGCTGACAACCAGAATATTTTAGGGAACTGCCCTGTCACCATCCTGTCAGAACATTTGTGTCTGTTGTCCTACAGCTGTCATGTGTGAAGCATTACCAGTTGTCTTTGTATCAGCAGCAAAATGATAGGCCGCCAAGGTGTGGACAGTTGTGGACAATGGCCAGTGGCAAATATAGCTAAGCCTCCTTCATCTCTCTGCAGCTCTCCGCAGTTTATTAAGAAGGAAAAAATGTGAAGCTTAACGCAGTTTATAAAGGCACATCAACACAGAATATATTTCAGTTTAAGGAACGTATTGAGAATAGGGATTGGCATAGTGTTCATTTGGATAGGGATTGTTTTTGAGCCTCTCTTTTTTCACTCTGTCTCTTTCTCTCTTTCTCTCTCTCTCTCTCTCATACACACACACACACACACACACACACACACACACACACACACATACACACACACACAGACAAACATGCTGTCTTGTGCATTCCCTTGAAACTCTCAGCTGCCACAGTCTCTCTCAGAAAAGCTACCAGTTACAGCAGACTTCTAGGCGAGCAGAAGACAGAACTGCTGACATTCAGCACTAGTGAAACCCTCTTAGTGGGTTTCAGGACATTTGGCATCTAAGAAGTATCACCAAAAGTCCCTTGTGACTTTCCAACAGCTACTTGATTCATAGGCTGGTTCACATCATTCCATTTGTCACCATTTGGGCTTTGGGACTTTGACAAAGTGTTGTATATTTGGACTTTCAAAGGCATCTGTTTTCCTCACCTTGTTATGACTGACTTTGTCCACTTGTGAGCCTCTTGTGGTGGATTAGTACGCCCAAAGTGTGCCATGACAAAACATAGTGCCTGAAAAATGATTCTATGTAAATCTGAAGGCCCCCGGGGCTGCGAGTGGTCGAAAGGTAACGTATTATAGTCTCAAAAAGCAGCGTCTGGCACTGCCTCTCAGACCTCTTATCCATGACATTACCTCACCACCTAAACTGTGTGACCGCACAAAAGACCGCATGCATACAAAGAGGTTGTATAATCACTAATAAATTCCAGCTTCACTTCTACAGCTTGAAATTCCTACCACGGCTGTTTTTGCCAGCTGTCGTCTAAAACAGAACAGAATTCATCTAAGTCTTATGTGTCATGGGTGAGCCATTGAATGAGAAGGTCAAATTTGAAGACGGGATAAATGTAATACACTATTTATATCCTGGCACAAACGTGAAATTAAAGAGGCTATGTTGATCAACATATCTTACATACTTGGAGACTGATTCCTCCTTAAAGGATTTCATCATGGTCTTCAGTAAGTACCTGATTGTAATGCTTTTGATTTACATTGAATGTCTAAAAAGAAAAAACAAACAAACATATTAACTCTTCTACCTGGAATCTATTTTCTAACAGTATCCACCACTGATGCACATTTCTTCAACATCATTGAAGAAGTCGAGCTTTAGGTTATAAAATAATGGTTCAATTTGCTCCAGATGACATCACTCTGGGACAATTTCAACCTTAAAATCTCAATAACTCTTAAACCAAACAAAGTAATGTGCAAAATAGTTACGGTTCTGGGTTATGTGGGAGATAATATAGTAAATCGCTTTGTTTGTTGAAATGCCCCTTTAAGTTAAATGTTAAATTACCATGCCATTCATTTTCCTTTCTATTTCACCTTCTGTCTCTCTCCATTTCTCTCTCACAGGTGCTTGAACGTGTATTACTGCACAAAGGACTGTCAGAAAAAGGACTGGCCTCAGCATAAAAAGGTCTGCAAGAAGCTGCGTCTGGTGGCTATTGACAGGCTGGTGGAGTGGCTGATGTTCACAGGTGAAAAAGCGAAGCCGGTACCAATTAATTGAAGATATTTGAATTCACAAAACAATTAATTCATATAACTAAGATGGCATAGTTTAAAGCTGAGCTGCAGAAATTAAATGCCTGAGAGAAAAAAACTGACAGAAACTCAGAGTACAATATTGGTGCGTTTTTACATTTTTAATTGAAGTTCTTCAGCCTTTGAAACATCCTGATTGCTTTTTCATACATCATGTAAACTTGCCAGATAGTATCAACAATAATCTCTGTCCTCAGCTGTCTGCCAATTAAATATATATGGTAGCTTAAGACTCCATCAACAGTAGTAAAGGTTAGAATACACCTGTTCTACCACCCGCACAGGAGAACTCCCATTCCCCATTGAGAAGTGGTCCAAGCCAGCAGCTGAGGTGAAGAACTGGGACGACTGGCTCCCCATGCAAGGAGACCTCATGCCTCGTCTGGACCCCATCTTATCTGGTGCCAACATGACCAACCTGTGGAAGAACGCCAGCAGGCCACAGCCAGAGGACGCTGACCTGCGAGAGTCTTTATGGCGGATCCAGAGCGAGTTCCTCTCCCGAGTTCTCACGGTTGGCAAAGCCGTGCAACACTTTGGCCTGGACCCATATGCTAAACCCCTTACTATTCACCTGGCGGGGGCATCCCTCAATGAGACCATGGGAGCCAGACTGACTGACTATGATGAGCTGAACCACATGTTCCCAGGACACCAGGGTCTGGAGGTGGTCATGGTGGGACCAGAGGTGGTGGATGGCCCCATCAAGAGGCCTCCTCTCAGGGTGTTTGGCCCCAAACAGAGGGTCTTCATCAGCGCCTACAAGGGCCTCTACCATCAGTTCTGGGAGGACCTGGTGGAGAAAGAGGAAGCAGCCAAGCCAGATCTGGTGGTTGGGTTTCATCCTGGTATGTACATACATCATGCTACTATAAATAAACAAAAAGGTTAAGAGATTGTCATAACAGAGATGTGATTGTGCATGCACAAATACACAGGTCTGTTTGAAAGTCTTTCACCTCAGAAAGGTTTAAATAAGCCAGTAAAGAACATGCTGATCACTGCAGCTATAAATAGAAACAGCCTAACTTAAGTGGTCAGCTGTCTTGGAGAGCCAATGGCTGGTCTCCCTCTATGCCAGTTTGATAACCTCCTCTCTTCTTTCAGGGAATAGAGGGAGGAGGAGAGGTGAAACTCGCTTTTATTGGGCGTCTGGGTGATTCATGACAGCAGCTGGGGCAGAGTTTGGCTTCTGTGTGCTGGACTCAGCATAATGTCAGAAGGCTGGGGGGAGTCTCAGCTCCCCTCTTGGGCTGTTGGCACTTTCTCCCTGACTCAAAGCCCCGGTCGTCTGCCAAATCATCCCTTTAAAACACCCCCATCAAGTCAGGCCTATCCCATCTTAGGTTTATCCCATCCCAGACCTATCCAATCACAGGTTTATCCCATGCTCACACTCAGTCTGAGAACCTACAGTCCATTGCTGTATATCTTTTTGGCTGAATTTCAAATGCAGTTTATCAATGCACTGATTTAGAATGGGAAAGGTCTATAGAAGCCTTATCACTTAGATTTATGAGGAGACCAATTCTTTTCTAGCATTTTTATTATTATTATTGTTATTGTTTTTGTTACTACTGGTGATGGCGGTGGTGTTTTAATCATTCGGAAGCACTTTTTTCTCCAATCATGCAATTATGACAGTGTTTTTGAATGAAGCCCTTGACGTTAACTGACTGTCACTTTGTCTCCCCTCAGATCGTTTGTATGGGATGGGGATTGAATTGAGGTCACAGACCTCATTAAAGTGCCACTAAAACCCTACACCTCCCAGACAGCTAGGCACTGAACATGTTCTGACCCTCTAACCCGCTAAGCAGCAGTAAAGCCCCCACCCAACCGCACCCATAACCCCGGGCTCAGTTATCACTGCAGGCTCCGCTGGAGCTAAATATACAGGAATCAGTCATCCTGTGAGTAAACTGTCTGAGAGCCTGGCTACATTTCATACTACAAGCCTGGCAAAGTACTGCATTATGACACTGTTTAAGTGATAGGAGAGCAGGCAGCATGAAGAAAGGAGAGAGAGAGAGAGACAGAGAGAGAGAGAGAGAGAGAGAGACAGAGGCAGACAGACAGACAGACAGAGCAGTGAAAGACACAGATATCCTGGGATAGAGAGCGAGAAAAAGCGAGCAAGGGAAACTGGGAGACGGTGCCCCTAGACACAGAGAAGAGGAGAGTGGAGTGACTCTATGCCAACTCCTCTAAGACAGCGGATGGACGAGGGCTAAGTGACAGCTCAGCAGGCACCGCATGAAATACAAACAAAACATCCCTGATTTTTATCAACCATTAACTTAATGGGAAATTTAGAGTAGCCCCACTTTGTTCAATCACTGAATGCTGTTCTATTGGACAAATTCTTCCCTTCAAACAATGCTTCTTGACCAAGAAACAAAGCATGTCTATCTTATATTTATCTCTAGGTTCCAAATTCAGACTGGAGCCAGGCAGTTATTGCAGTCATTAACAGACCGGGGGTGGCATCTCTTTGTCACCTTATCTCCTGCACGTCCTGCAGGTCTAAATGCCTAAACACTTACCGAGTGTTAAATGTTTTATCGTGATGAGAATTGTAACCCTGTGGATGTGCGTATCATAACATGTATTATTCAAATGCAAATCCTCTCTTTCTGCGGTTTGTGTTCTCTGGAAAGACGCGGCAGGCAGGGGATAACATGATACCGTCTGTGTGCCAATATCATGGGCCTACACACACACAGGCACACACACACACACACACAAAATACAGTACAAGTACAGAACAGAACAGTTGCAGTTTTAACAATCTTATAGTGTCCTAGTTTTTTTCTCACATGCATACTTTTTTCCTTATTGTTTTGTAATGGTTTTCTCATTGCATCCCTATCATGGAGAAACGAATAATGCGACACTTTATTGATCCTTGTAGGGAAATTCTCCTGCTGTTTGCTGCTCTCCACAGGCAGATCCGAGCACAGGATCAGTGATGGAACAGCAGCGTTGCAACTGATATTGTCTCGTTCAAGGACATTTCAGATGGGTGGATGTATTTCCTGCTCAGAAAAAAAAAAAAAAATACAGTTGACGTAAGCCATTGAATTCTCAGAGTCAGGGAAAAGTGACATCTGTCAGTTCATATGCTACAGGATTATATACCCAACCCAATTTGAAAATAGCTGGACTGTTACACTGGATTATCTGTTTATATATGCAAGAACATCACCTTGAATTTTCAATTGGTTTGGAGCGAGTTAGCGCAAGTTAGAGCGAGCTTTCTCCCGTCCAGCTGAAGTGCCAATATGAGGTCATCTTGTTTGGAATGAGATTAACTCGGCGCTATTGACCGATGATTAGGCTGAATGCAAACACTGGCAGTGACATGTGTAGAAAGTAATACATCCCAGCTAACGAGAGAAAGACATGGCCAGCTGGTCACAAGAGACCGAGGGTGTAATCAAGCCTAATCCTTTTAATCCTGCACCTTATTGGGGAAAAGGTCTCAAGAGTTGACTTTTTCTCTGTCAATCAATTCTGTGTGAGATGGGTACGGTGAGAAACAGACAGCTCAGTGTGTGCTGCTCTGCCAATAAGCTTTTGGACTAACTTTCAGAGAGGAAGGAATGCTGCAAGAGTGGCTCTCAAAGCAAGAATTCATTAATTTACTATTGTTTCCACATTCCTCTCTCTTTTTTTTTTTTTACTATTTATTATTATTAGTATACATATAGGTGTGTGTACACAGTATATGTTTATGTGTGTATATACTACACGTATACATATACAGTAGATATAGATATATAGATATATACTTACATATTTTGGTGCAGTTTTTTACCTGGCTATGTGCTGAAATGTATTTTTATCTTATATCTTTTTATCTGCTAATTTATTATGTGACAATTTATTATTTTTTAGTTTTTTATCATAATGTGTACCTTTTAAACAAAACACCATTGTGATGCTCAAGTATTTTACGTCACTTGTCAGCTGCCATGTGAGTACTTCATAAACTTAAACTTAATGTACGAGTTAGGAATATAAAATTCTGAATGGAGAATCGTGGTCTGATCAGGTTTCATACTGTTATCACTCCACCTTGGGATTGCATTTTGTGCTCATCGTGTCTAAAAATGGCAAGATTTTCTCTGGTCGCATCTATTTGGCTTTGATATGAAATCTGTGAACCTCTGCAGTAAAAGTTAACCGGTATTTCTGTGTTTTTTTTTTGCCCAGGGTTTCATGCCAACCCGGGCCTGGTGGAAGGTTGGCTGCCCACCCTCCTGCTGCTCAGGGACTACGACATCCCCTCCTTCTTCACCATGTACAAGTAGGTCACATTAATACTAAAAATTACACTTGTTTCACATTTTAGGGTGGAGATAATAAAATTGCTTGCCCTCTGCGCAACAGGGAATATTAAAAATTCTGTGTGCCAGAAGGACAGTGTTGATGACTGCAGTGCCTTTAACTCACTTTATATTCCATCTGCTGTCAAATATCTCAACATTCACCTGTGATTTTGCCCAGTATCACAGTTTACGCTTCACATTGTATTGCTCTTTGTGTTACATGTTTGTGCTCTGTGATTTCAGACTTGCTCTTGTCTGTTTGGAGGAAGGATTTTTTTTAAAAGAGCCATAGTATTGATTTATTGATTTACTGATTGATTCCTCATCACCCCATCACCACCTCACTCTATCACACCCTTCCCCCAGCCATCATTCATGGAGAGGCAGTTGAGTTCATTGTACCTTCAAATACCTCAGAATAACACTGGACGATATAGTCACAGCTGCCCATAAATGTTGCCAATAAAGATTTTAAGCCATTCGTAAACTTAAGAGCCTGTCCGTCCAACTGCACCTCCTCCTCCTCCTCCTGTACTGTCGCATAATAAAGCCTGTCCTCCTCTGTTTGTCACCCTGCTCTCTGTCACAAGCAGGCACAGATTCCTTAAAAAAACATCACCCACGCAGCATACTGTAATTAGCCTCCCTGCTCCTCACCTACCTGACCTGACATCAACAAAGCCGGCAACTGCAAAGCACTTATCATAGCCCGTGATGACCCAGATCATCCACTCCATCCCCTCTTCACGCTCCTTCCCTCTGGTCGCAGATGCCAGCAAATGTCCCTTTTGTAGAAATGCCAAGTTCAAGAAAAGCTTTGTTCCCTCTGCTACACACACTCTTGACAAACTCCCCCTCTGTGCTGGAACCTGATCACATACTGACATTACTGGTGTGGTTCCTGTGTTGATCGTGTTCTTCTGTTCATACTGTTCCTCTGTAATTACTGTAAAGCTGTTTGCTGTTGTATCTGTGAATAGGTGTGTAACTGTTATTTTTCTGGGCAGAGGCTGTGAAAATTCCTTTTGAGGATAATAAACTACCAGTCAAAAGTATAGACACACCTGATTGATTGTTTTACATTATCTTACAGCCACTCTGATCTAAAGGCTTATGATTAAATGCTTGAAATGTGTTTCCTAGACAAATATAAATAGTGAAGTTGATGCCTTTGTGTGAATTTCTTTCCAAAGCCTTTGCCTTTCCATCAAGGCAAAGGGCGGTTCCTTTAAAGAATCTAAAATATAAGATAGTTTTGATTTGTTTAACACTTTTTTGGTCACTGCATCGTTCCATTTGTGTTATTTCACAGTTTTGATACCTTTACTATTATTCTAAAATGTGAAAAATAGTAAAAATAAAGAAAAATGTGTGTGTCCAAAATTTTGACTGGTAGTGTAAGCTAACTTGATGCATTGATTCATTGATTCATTGATTAATTTGTTGTCTCCCTGTCCCCGCAGTGAGATGGAGCTTGAGCACTCCCTGCAGATCCTGCAGGAGTTGGAGATGCACATCCGGGGCAGCGGACCCAATCCCTTCACCTCGCAGAAACCAGAGCAGGTGCAGGCCTGTCCCAACACAAACCCCGTCTACTGCAACTCTCACTACCTCTGTTTCCAGGGCCTGCTGCCGCACAGCTAAGACTTCAACAGACTTTAAAGGAGCTGTAATAAGGAATATCAAAGCCTGTTTGGGGGGCAAGTCTGCCACATTCCCATCCTTTAGAGCCGTAGTTTTGTACATGAACAGTGTAGACAGTTATGCAGTTCTAAACCAATAACAAAAATCATCCCATATGGGGGGTCGCTCAGAAAAAATCATATCAAATGAGGGGTCTGTGGTCTAATGTGTGTCTATGTGGGGAACCCCTGCTGTGAGACTGCTATCTGTAGCAATCAGTTAAATGTTGCTTTATTGTTTTACATGTTTGATATGAAAATGTGAATTGCTGTGCTGCATGCTGAGCTGATGTGTGAAAATATTAATAATGCTGATCCACCACTGATAACAATGTGTTATACAAGCCATTACATCTTTGTTTGTGCTTTATACCATCAGAGGGGTACTTGTTTTGATTTTGTTGCTGAAACAGTAAGTGTGACACTGACCTCTAGTGGATGAAAGTTGTAAAAGCACACAGAAAATAGTACAGTTCCCAAAGTGAGGTCCTGGGAACACCAGCGTCCCAACGGATCCAAATCCAAATGAATAGTTTAACTAAACCAACGCTTCATTCCTTTGAATCAGCCCAATAAAAGAATTAATAACAATAGCTATTCCGATCAGAGCTTCCACTGTCCCCACCGTATTTTATCCCTGAAATGTCCTTAATTTCTCCATTACGTAAACATTAATTAATGTTTTTAAGGAATTTCTTAATGGGTTCATTCATAGAGGCACTACTAATTAAGGGATTTTTGTTATGCCTTGTGCATGGTTTACATGGTTATTCATGAGTTATTAATGGAAAGTTCCTGACGTTTTCATTATATTAGAAAGTAAGCAGTCAAACATTAAGGGATTGTTTAAGGGGATTTCGATGGGGTCTCCATTTATCACTCGATCCCAAGATATTCCCAGATGCGAGGTCTCTTATCAGATGAGGGTTTGTGGTCTAATGTGGGTCTATTTAGAAGTTCTCCATATGAATAAGTTTGGGAATCTCCGTATTAGAATAACATAACCAAAAAATTTGATGTAGTAGCCTATACCTATAAGTTTTGTCACTGCTTTGCACGGTATTTCCTGCCTCTTGTAAAGTCAGGAAAGGCCTGGAGTTGTCAGACCTTTCTAGAAGGGAAAGCACAGGTGTTAAATCTGACAGCCAGCCCCCCACACAGCGCTCACATATCCAACCAAAGAGCAGAAGAAGAACCAGGACAGTGTGACAGACTGGTCTACAGCGATCCAAATGACGGAAACTGAGAGGTAAGCGGGCTAAAGTTGTGTCCACATAGTTACTGGCGGTTTAGATACTTGGTAGGCTACTTTGATTTTTTTTTTAGGAGACTGAATGTGTCAAAATTTTCACGGCCACTCCAAAAGCAAAATAACAAACAAAATCATATAGGCCTACACCTCAGAATATAAACAGATATGTTTGACTTAAAAAAAAATATACAAAATGTCGCCAAAAATCAATTTGATGGCTGACAAAGTTTAGAGTGGTTTGAAAAATATATCTCAACAGATACTCTAAAGTAGCCTATACACGCAGAACCTATTTTTTTTCTCCTTGTGCTAAGCCACGCTGAGAGCAGAGGGAACAGAAGCGCGTGGGGCTCGTTAACGGTGACAGGCTGACATTTAAATGACATTTTGTAGATGAAGTGTAACACTGGCATGCCAACACAGTCTTGTTCATTACTCGTGTTCCTGACTTCCCTGGAATGCAATGCCGTTCAGTTTCTGTCTGAATTGTCTCTCACCTCTTACATATAGCTCCAGGCCCACCTTTCCTGCTACATTTGTATAGATACTCACCTGTCATGAATCTGACCCACATGCAATTATAATATTGTAACCCTGTATTTCATTCATGATACAGTCCCTCTGCACCCCTCCTCCATTACACATACAGCAGATCAAATGTCCCAGTCTAAGAATAGACTGTATGAGAGGAGAAGCTATAGGCCTCAGTAGTCAACTGGTGTGCACACTGGTTTGTTTTGGAGTTATTTTTTTTAGGAGATTTCTAGACAAAAAGACTATTTCAATTAGCTCTACTCAATATAACATGTTTTAACAAGCAAGCTGTCATTCAAACATTCTACAAATTGTGGTCATGTACTAAATATTGTCTTGTGGTCTTTATAAATTCCTTTTATCCAAGTTACTGATCTGCAATATTGCTGTGAATTGTTTTGTTCTGTTCTGTTCTATTCTATTCTATTCTGACTTGATTTTGAATTGAAGCTGTTGGGGGCTTTGGAGAAGTTCATAGTAGTTAAAACAAGTACAAAATGCTCATAATTGCTCCTTTCTCTTCTTCTCCCTCTCCAGAGCGGTTCCAGAGACTAAAGGTAAGGCCATGGCCTTCCGGTCTCAGAAGGAGATGTTTGACAAGATGGAGGAATCTTTTAAGATCTGTGCAAGCTGTGAGAAGCGGCCAAATCAGCTTTCAAACTCGCAGACCCTCAAGCGTTGCGTCAGGTGAAGAGAGTGAGAGAGAGAGAGACCCTCACCCTGTTCGAAGGCTGTTCAGCCAAGATGTCTCTTTGTGAAAGGTTGTAATTTTACAGATGACAGACCTCTCACTTTTGTCCTCTCTTTGTTCAGATGTCTGAATGTGTACTACTGCTGTAAAGACTGCCAGGCGGCTGACTGGCCCAAACACAAGAAGTTCTGCTCTCAGCTGCGCTTGATAGCCATTGACAGAGTTGTGGAATGGCTTGTGTTCAAAGGTAAGGTGTTATGAGTGAACTAACAAAGTATTCACCATGATGTGTGGAGCGACCCATATCAGGCAGAGTGAAACAAATGTGAAAGAAATGTTACAAAGGTGTAAATGGTACCATAGAATATAACAACAAGAAAAACAAGGTGAATGCTTAAGAATCCTATTTAAGGAAGGAAGGAAGGATGGAAGGAAGGAAGAAAGAAAGATTCAAGACAGAAAGAAATGTCCAAGAAAGAAAGAAAGACAGAAAGAACATTAATCAAAACACTGGATCTGATGTAACTATCCCTAGTTCTATTAAACAAGGGTGAACACCCATGTAAGGCCTGTAACCCCTCCCACACACACACGCACGCACGCACGCACGCACGCACACACACACACACACACACACACACAGATAATGCTTTTGTCATATACTCCCTGAAGTAGTCTAAGACATAGACGTCTGCTAAACTTCCACTTTTAAACCTATTAAAAATGTCTAATCAATGTAAAATTGCTTAATACTGGTCTTTAATTTCATCCTCCCCTGTCCCATCATCAGGAGACCTGCCGTTCCCCACGGACAAATGGTCAAAGCCTCAGTCAGAGGTCAAGGTCTGGGATGACTGGCTCGCCATGCAGGGAGACCTCACACCTCACCTCGACCCCATTTTGGCCGGAGCGAATATGAAAGACTTGTGGAGCAATGCTGGCAGACCTCGGCCGGAAGACGAGGAGCTGAAGCAGTCGCTGTGGAGGGTTTCGAGCGAGTTCTTCTCCAGGCCGCTGACCGTCGCCTGGGGAATGAGGCTGTTTGGCCTGAACCCCTATTCCAAACCCCTTACCGTTCACCTGGTGGGAGTGGGCCACAGCGAGACCTTGGGAGCCAGACTGACGGACTACGATGAGCTGAACCGCATGTTCCCAGGACACCAGGGTCTGGAGGTGGTCATGGTGGGACCAGAGGTGGTGGATGGCCCCATCAAGAGGCCTCCTCTCAGGGCGTTTGGCCCCAAACAGAGGGTCTTCATCAGCGCCTACAAGGGCCTCTACCACCAGTTCTGGGAGGACCTGGTGGAGAAAGAGGAAGCAGCCAAGCCAGATCTGGTGGTTGGGTTTCATCCTGGTGAGAACTTCTTTTCCATGACAAGACATAATATCCAAGCCAATGATATGCTCTGAAATGTGAAATTTTGTCTTGTGTGTTGATGAGCTGTGATGATTACTGATGAGGAAAATGGGCTTTTATTGACGATTTAAACTATTTTGCATACACCCAACCTCTACTGCTTGAGTGGTTTTTACTCATGCTAAGCTCTTCTTTGATTTATTTTCCTTTAAATCTTTTTTTGTTGTCAAGGATTTGATGCCAGTCAAGGCCTGGACGAGGGCTGGCTTCCAACGCTTCTGCTGCTTAGGGATTATGAGATTCCCTCCCTTTTCACTGCTCTCAGGTAAGTCTCACACAGTAGTACTCATAGTGCTATAGTATCTGAATCTAAAACATTGTAACTGTAAGTCAAGTTTATTTATAAAGCCATCCATCACAAAGCATGTCTTTACAGAGAAGGAGCCTTCCTAGATCTAACTAATCAACAATCAATCACAGAACAAAATGATGCAATACAGTATTCAAACAAAAGAAAGCACAAAGAAACAAAACAAAGCACAAGAAACAAAATAGCATATTGAAAAGACGTAGCAAGCTTACCTAACCTACCTAGCCAAGCCTAGCCTAACCAGCACCACCAACATTAAACCTTCAGTGAAGACAAGGAAAACCTCTAATCTGTTGCAGCTGGCAAAGGTAAATACAGTAATCAGGTTGCAGATTGCAATACACTAATCAATTTTCAGATACATTTTTGAAAAGGGCATTTGGGTTTTAGTTTACAGACAGTGGATACTTAAAGAATATTACACCTCTCAGAATTATGTCTGATACTTATTGTAGATAATTGCAACACTATTCATGGTTATTGTCTATCTTGGCAGTCTGTATTGCAAATTGTTTGGTTAACTGCATATTCTATGGATTTTGGAGGCAAAGTACCTGAAATGGCTGAAAGTAATCAGTTTACATTACTGTGTTTAAGTCTTCCTGTGGATTATACTACTGATTTTAAACAGGTAATCAATGACCTTAACCCTTCCCGCAGCGACCGGGGTTCGAATCCGGCCTGCGGTCATTTGCTGCATGTCCTCCCCTCTCTCTCTCCCGTACCTTCCTGTTTCTCTCTCACACTGTCCCTGTCAAATAAAGCATAAAATGCCTGAATATAAATTAAAAAAAAACAAACAGATAATCTGGACCGGATGGATTATATTGTGAAAGCGCCCCTCCCATCCCTTCTCACACATCCCTTCCACACACCCAGGCTTAACTCTCTGGCCTCTTTATCATCATCAGATTAACACTTAACCTGCATCAGCCCATGTGATTTCACAGCGCATAGTATGCAAATTAACACATTGACACTTGTTGCATATTATTTTGCATCATATCACATAAGTGCTGTGAGGTATGCAAACATGCTAACTGTCTGATGAATTGTGGTATCTCTTTATCCTCTCACTGCCCTCTTCGACTGTCTTCGCTTTGTTTTGGATACGTTTGACTGTCGACTGTGAACGTATCTAAGAGGAATGATATCCCACAATCCATGGGTAATTAATGGCTGTTGTGTCCTCCCTGTCCTCCGCAGTGAGACAGAGATGACCTACTCCCTGCAGATCCTGATGGAGCTGGAGATGGACATGAAGGGAAGTGGGGCCAACCCCTTTGCCTCGCTGAAACCAGAAGTGGTGGGCACCTGTCCCAACAGACCGGTCGTCTACTGCAACTCCCACTACTTCTGCTTCCAGGGTCTGCAGGAGAGTGTGGAGTTTGAGGAGCCAGAGGAGGACTGAAGTGCTAACACTCTCCGAAACTGAGGTGTTAGGAGTGATGAACCCTTAATGAGGCAGCTGCTCTTCCCATCAATTCAGTCGTTTCATACATCTAGAAACCAAAAGGGGGATACCATCTTACTTCTGACAACAAATGTGAGTCTGTGCTATGACATTTGCATTCTCTATCTCACCTCCCTGAAATTCAACGGCCAGAGTCTTCTGATTTGAATTTACTGTCTCAGACCTATTATTGTGTTGGCAGGGAGACGATAAAACTTTCCACTTAGTCAAATGTCCACTGGCATTGTAAGTCTATAATATATTACGCTCCATTTGCCTGATACAATACAGTGCAAGATTACAGATTCCAGGTTGACTTTTTGCTATTGTACATCCAATACCAGTTATCTAATTTATTCAAATTTTTTATGAAGTCACCGGCCAACTCGAACACTTCTATAGTGCAGTGTATCATTAAATGTGATTTTGTAATAACATACAGAACTGGCTCATTTTTCACAACATTTGTCACAACTTGTCTCTTGTCTGCCACATTACATGCACTAATTAGGTTTGTCATGGGTCATGAGTTTTGATCATTCATTACATATTCATTCGTGATGGCACACAGCATGGACACATTAAATATAAATAAACTTAACTTGACTTGACATTTCAAGTCTAGATTTCTATCGAGCCTTGATGGATAAAACTAGGTCTACAATGTAAAGGACAACATTGACAATGGACCCAATTGTAACTGTATTCAGGTCTTTAAGGTTAGTGTGGCGCCTGTAACCATAGATGGACCAAAGAATAATAGCACACAGGTACAACAACACTGCCACAGCATTGAACACCAACTCCATCATACCCAAACCGAATGAGAGTAGACATTGCAGTAGCTTGAGCAGATGGAGAACTATGATGATGATAGTAACCAGGAGGCAGAGAACAAAGATGATGATGCTCAGTATCATCCCGGCAGGTCGGGACTGCCAATCCACTCCTAGAAAATAGTTAGTGGCAGCAGAGAGAATAATGCAAGCTAGGAAGGCCTCAGTCATGCGGAGGATCCCTCTCAGGTTGGACAGGTAGCCACTTGGACACTTCATTTTTTGCATCACAGTGTCAACCAGAAAAATCACGGTGGCAACCAGGGAGAATATGGCGCAGATGATGCTGGTGAAGCAGGTGAGGCAGACAAAAGCAAAAACAAAGATAATTGTGGCAGAGGTGATCGTGATGGCACACAGCATGGTCAGCCCGCAGGTCAGGTCGGCCCAGTTGGGCAGAAAGACAGCTAGGAGGATCTGCCAGCCCTTGCTCTCCACCACAGTCAGGGTCACGGCCACGCCGATGCAGAAAACCCAGACAAACTCACACCAGATGCCCCACGGGCTCGACATCTTGCCTCTGAAGATGACGACGATGAGAGCCAAAGCGCTGAAGATTATTTCCAGCAAGCGCAAAATGCCCTGCAAGCTCTTGAATGGGCCACACATGATGTTGAAGTCGGGTTCTCCAAGTAATTAATCCACAAGTAAGGAAACAGAAGCCTCTGTAATATTGTCAATACAAATTGTACTTGCTGCTAATTCTTCAGTAGCTGATGCTCCGACAACCCGTGTTTCTACTGCTGCTCTAATTCTCATACTCAGATGGAGCGAAGTCACAGTATGGCAACCTATGTGGTATCCTATCAGTGTTGACACATGGCACTCCTTTTTATTCAAATCTCTGGGTACATGAACTGCACCTAAGAGTCTATATGGTTACTATTACTATTACTATATATACATATATATATATATATATATGTGTGTGTGTATATATATGTAGATGCACTCTTCTCTGTAAATGCATTTATTTAGAAAGCAAAAATAATCAAAGATTTGAAAGTCAGCCCATTATATTTAACACACCTAACACCTGTGCTTCAAGTCAGTATGACCCAAATTAATTTCAACCAATTTTTCATGATTTGTTCTAAAATGACAAAACAGGAATACAGACAACCCCTCCCTCTCTCTCTCTCTCTCTCTCTCTCTCTCACACACACACACACACACACACACACACACACACACACACACACACACACACACACACACACACACACACTCTGTTCTCCTGCTGGATTGAAAACCTTTGCACCTAGTACTGAAGAAATTAGGTCACACTCAACAAAAATAGTCTTTAATAGAGGTTCACTTTATTCCTATTGGAGGCAAAACATGTTTGGCCTTCTGGCCTTCATCAGTGTCTGTGGATGATGGATGTACCTCGTTTCTCATTGGAGGGAACCCTCTAATAGATGTAATGCAAGTTCATTCATTTTAACACACATAAAACACATAAAACTAGAGTGGTGGATGAGTTGAGTCCCCCCCCCCCCCCCATATGTGAAGCGCTTTGAGTACCTAGAAAAGCGCTATATAAATGTAATCAATTATTATTATTATTATTATAGAGTGTTGCCTGCAAGACATCAGGCATTGGGCCATTCATAAATTGGACATTACTACAATCAATATAAAGATATTAAAATTCTCAGTTTAAACACAATATCTTATAGAAAGACCATCAAATTGCAGTCCTCATTCATATCAATAGCATGTAATGTTTTTAAGGTGTGTAACCAGAAACACAGCCCTCTCAATTCAGTTTTTCAGCATTACCACATGTGTGATTTGCAATGCACTTCATGTCCTCTAGATTGTGCTCACACTTTATAAAGTGCCAGGCTGCAGGCGATGTGACGTCTCCTCGTTTTATGCTACTTCTGTTATTAAGTTTGATTTTGAGACTTTGGTATGTTTGACCCATGTATATTTTTGCATTAGCAAAATGTATACCGCATGGGTGGTGTTACATGTGATGAGGCATTTAATGTTGCACTCTTTGCCTATGTGTTGGTCAATGAACCCCATGTTACTACATGAAATGCATGATCTGCATGTGAAATCCCCTTAAAATGCTGATAAATGCACCTGTTGTAGGTGTATATGCATCAGATTTTACCAAACAGCTTTTACCAATTTAAACTGTTAAATATTATATGCATTAGGGTTGTGCATATTATGTATATATGTATAGATATTTATGATGTATGTATGGTGTCTAATCATACATAATATAGGTAATAATAATAATAATGATAAACTTTATTTATATAGCACTTATCAAAACACAGTTACAAAGTGCTTTACAAAACATAGAGAAAAATAAGTAAATAAAAGACAAGAAATAAAATACAATTACATAAGAAGGTAAGGCATCAGAGGTCACATGACTTGAAAGACAAAAATGGGTTCACGTAAAAGCAAAACAGTAAAAGTGTGTTTTTGAAAGTGATTTAAAAGAAGACACCGAATTGGCTGGCCTGATCTTGCATGTATGTACTGTATGTATGTACCCCACAGTGCATAGCATCAGTAGGTGGTGAAACAGACTCATCGAATTTCGTACTATCATTACACTGTCACATAAAACTATGCAAAACGCAAAACTATGCAAAACTGTTTGCAAGTCTTCAGGATTCCTGGTAAATCATCTTTACTAATTTTACATTATACAGGTACTAGTTTAGACCCAGATAGAGGCCCAGATAATACCCAAGCTACAAGCATTGCATATTTTATTGTATTCAGGAGGATAAATGAATGTTCATGTATGCTCAGTTTCAGGTTCTACTATTTTTAATCTATGTGGGTTTAAAGAAAACATTTTTAAGAAATGATGAGAAAAGTACAGGTCTTGTTTATGTGCGTTTAAAGCCACAGATCCCAAGCAGGGTAAAAACAAGGTCCACTATGAAAAGAATGAGATTCACATAGGTCATGAATGCAACCATAAACTGAATGGCCCAGATACAGTAGCTGCCTGGACAGTCACTGGGACGAGGATTGTTCCTGAACATGAAAATGGGCCACACGATAGCAGCAAATGCATACAGCACTACAGAGATGACCAGAAAAATAAACACAAACCTGTCCAAGTTAAAGGGTAAACACTTCTTCAGTTTCTTGAGGATGTTGGTGGCTATGATTAGGGGGATGATGGGAAAAGGAATGATATATGCTATAATGCACAAGATCAGAACTGGCTTGTCATGGTAGCCAGTGAGTGAGATAAAAATGATGCAGGTCACAAAGGCTTCCATAACCTTCCAGAATCCAGGCAGAGCGGCCAGGTAGCTCCCCTTTTTCCCATCCAGGATTTTGTCCTTCACCACCTCCATCGCGTAGACCACGCCGCACAAGAAGGCAAACAGACTGACCAGCCAGGCGTAGAAGCATTTGCTGCAGGCGTAGAAGTTGGCGTAGGTAATGGCCACAGTCAGGGTCATGAGGGTAGAAGACATGGCCATGCCTGTGGTGAAGTCGGGCCAGTCCATGCAAAACAGATTGAGCGGGATATCGAGCAGGAACATCTCAATCAGGGTGATGATGATGGTCATGATGGGGCAGAAGGACCAGGTGAACATAGCATAGTTCCAGTAAGTATGGGTGCTCTCACCTTTAAAGGCACCCAGGAAAAAGGTGACCAGACACAGAATGATCTGACACATGTGCAGCCCCCCGCGTCCAGAAATCAGAGTGGAGGGGGTAAACACCGCCTTAGACACTGTCTCTTTGACATCATTGATTATGTCTTTAAATCCCATCTCTTTGAATGAGCTGAAGTGTCCTCTGCTTTGTCGTGTCCTCCCAGGCAGCTGCTAGAAGCTGGAAGAAGATTGTGTCATCTGGGGTTATCTGCTCTCCTTTGCTGCCTGTGTGTTTTGCATAATATTCATGAAATGGGATGTGTGTGTTGACCCATGTCTACTGCAGCAGATATAAAATGGCTGAAATGTGACTGTGTAATGACGCTACTTTAAACATAGAGACCTTCTAGTTGAAATCATATAACAAGAAAGTCCTATCCGCAAAACATGGTTGGCATGTAATGATGGCAGCCGCTGTACTTTACCATGCTAAGGCAGATAGGAGAAGAGGAATCGCTATGCAAAGTGAGACCAGACCACTGAGTTGCAGCAGAAGTCTACAGGAGCGTGGCCAGGAGGTCCAACACAACCAAGAGCACCTGGATGACTTGATTAACAGGTCTAATATTGTAAAACCAAATACTGACAATAAGAATTTTAAAAATGTATGAAGCACACAGAATAAACAACCACATACAATATGATGCATTCCAGAGACACCATAAAAGTCTCAGAAGAAGCCTAGCAAGGATAATGTGACCTTCCTGTTGGGTTGCTACAGTTTCCAGGGTAAGGATGACTGAGCACAGTGGCCATTAGGTTACATTAGTTCAGAAAAAAACGTTAATGTCCTCATTGAGGCAATTTGTTTTGCAGCTTAAAAACAGTTACACTTATTTCAACTTTCAGCCCACAATCATATTACATGGTAAAAGTGGAATCGCTTACTAAGATAAAATGCATACTGTACAGTCATACTGAAGCACTGCAACTATGAAACCGTGGTATTACTGTACAGCATGCATTTTATTTTAATAGGTGAGGGTTAGTTAGGGGTAGAGGGCAACTCCAGCAAGACATTGAGGGTGTCTATCCAGATCAGGTCTACTTTAACGTCATCCCAGTTGAGGTGATCTCAAACGCCTCTAAATATCAAACCTCAACATCAGAGAAACCCCATACTATACAGTGTTACTATTGTTGCTGCTTTGATAAATAGATCATTCGTTTTACATGAAAAGTAGTTTCCATAAGGTGGTATGTGCTCATTAGCCACCAGAGGGAAGCAAAGTGCAGAGCAGTGAGGGTTTCTGCACGGACACTCCCGTGTGTGACACACTGACGGTCTCATCAAATTAAGCACTTTATATGTTCTCATCTCTCTTTGCTGTAGGACAAACACGCTTTGTCTTTCTTCGCAGACGGATACACTTTTTTGACATAACATTTTAGCCCCATTCTGCTATGGTTATCACTGTATATTACTTAGCAGGCCATTTTATTGTCTTGGCGCTTGTTTCTGGGGAAGGTAAATACAAAGTACAAACAGGAATTTGCTGTCAACCGTCAGTTGCACTCACTGCTGGTAGTCAGCAAACATCAAACCTTTCGAAATTTACTTCTCTTCTTGAATGCCGTGGACATTTCGAGTTAACTCTGGAGGAAGCCGTTGCCTTGTTAGAAATATATTTAGTCGTGATGATCATTTCATTTTCCTGGGCTATTTATTTTATATTTGTCTCGAAACCTGTGTTGGGGAAAAACTAGTTGTTTAGCTAGCGATGGCCCGATGACATGGGCTACACAAGAAGAGTATATGACTGAATGCTAGGAGGAAGAGAGGAAGAAAGACAGCCAAATGGATTTCTCTAAATTCCTGGACGATGATTTCGATGTGAAAGACTGGGTGAACGGCGCCTTCAAGGTGGTGCAGAAGGATGCGCCGGGCAAGGCGGACTCACACGCAGCCACTCTCGTCATGAAGCTGCAGCTGTTCATCCAGGAAGTCAACAATGCTATTGAGGGTCGGTATTTGTTAAACTTGTCTCGTAAACGTTCACCCTTTGCATAGTAACATATATATCCTAAGGTTACAGTCTTCTAGGTCAGTTGAACCAGCTAACAGCTTGTAGGGTGTGCCCAGATACGTGCTATTCCTCCTCTTTGTGTGCGTGCCAAAATTGGGAAGTTTACTGTTTGCTGTTGTGCACAAATGTGTGACTGCGTCTTCTTGCGCACTGTTGTCGTTTCTACTCTGGTTGATTTGTTATGGGACAGAGATATTAAGGCCAAGGAGGCTGCAATATGATGACATCGAAAAAGATATAGGCCTATACAGTCTTGGATGTGGAGAGAAATCTATTCTTTATTCTGCTCAATTTGAATTCATAAAATAGTTGGATAGGGACGCTTTGTAGGCGTGGACTGGTGAACAATATTATACCGCATGTAAACAAACCAGAGCAGAAACGACAACAATAGGCCAGAAGGTAACACCATTATGCAAGACATTTTCTGAATCATTTGGTGCCACTCCTTGCCTATACATACATCCAATTCACCACACAGCTCTTATTTCAAAACCGGTTCACCAGTTATTCTGCGTTCTTCCACCAAAAGACACCATGGGAGGCAGTAATGAGTAGTGCCAGCAAGTTTTAAAAGTAGACATTTTATGTACATGCTTGAAACCCATACCGGAGAGAATGGCACATATCAGGGCTATAAGTTTTCCATAATGACTGCTGTTTCATTCTCCTTGCTGAGAGTGCCAACACACAACTATGGGATGTTTTTATTAAAGTGATAATCTTCCTTGTTGTACCATTTCATAACTGTAAAGCTACTGATTTGTGTCTCTGTGTGTAGAGAGCAGTAACCAGGCCCTCCAAAATATGCCCAGAGTGCTGCGAGACGTGGAGGCTTTGAAACAGGAGGCTTCCTTCCTCAAGGAACAAATGGTCCTAGTCAAGGAGGACATCAGGAAGTTTGAGCAGGACACTGTGCAGTCCATGCAGGTTAGGGAGCAATTCCATCATTAAGTTGTTGTTATATAACTAGCCTAGCATTTGCATACTCTGTAGTATGTTCAGGGTTGAGGAGAAAGGGATCACATGTAACAGGATTACAGTAATCTACATTTACTTTTTTAGGTATTTATCTGACGCTCTTAACCAGGTTGGTGTGCTCTTAACCAGGTTGGTGTACAGTGAGTGCAACAGTAGAATAAACTTTAATTCTGAGATAGTAAGGACAAGAGTCAGAGCCATAGCGGCCTGACAATATTCATGTGGCCATAGAATAGTCATGTAAGAGAGAAGTCTTAGGAAATAGTGATAAAAAAAGAAAAAGCATGTGATAGATTGTGAATTGTTGGGCATCCCTTGTATTGTGTTTGTGTGGGTCCTGTTCTCCAGGTGTTGGTGGAGATAGATCAGGTGAAGAGCCGCATGCAGCTGGCAGCTGAAGCGCTGCAGGAGGCCGACAAATGGAGCACACTGAGCGCAGACATCGAGGAGACCTTCAAAACACAGGTAGAAAATTAAATGACATGGCGCAGGGCTTTAGATGTCATCTTTTTATAGCGATGCTTGGTTATCATGAATGAACTTTCCTTTTTGGTAGCTTCTCATCCTGGTCCACATCCATAAAGCTTCTCAAAAATGAATATCATTAAATGGATTTGTTCAGTGTCTCAGTTCTGAATTGCTGAGTGATGTTGAAGCCATTAAAATGCCCAATAAAACACACACTTGTGAATTGCCTAACAATTCATTTTAATGTTAAAGGAACAGGAAAATTATGTAATTATCTACTCACTCCATTGGCAGTCAAGTTTAAAAAGGGCATAAAATGATAATTTTATGCAGCATAATCCAAGTGTTTTGTAGCCAAACGATTGTACTGCGAGTCCAAAAAATAAAAGATTTATTGGCCATTTGCAGTATTTTTTTATAACTCTGTTTGGTGTTGTGCCTTTTAGGTGTTATAAATCACTTTAAAGGCTTTTTTGTGTTTTATAACTTAACTTATTTAAGATTGCTAGTCAGGTCACATGAAAGCTATATCTGGAGAGGTGAAACTGAGCAAATAAAACACTTGTTCCCTACTCCATGACTCTATCCCAAAAAAACATTTGTTTTGTGTTTTTGTTAGTCTGTCATGATGTTAGCCATGTCAGCTTTTACATGTGTGACTGTTTCCAATGTCAAAGGACTGTAAAATGGTAATGATACTGTAAATATAAATATTTTCTTGTGAAAATGAACTCTGAATATGCTCCCTCCTTCCCCTAGGACTTTGCGGTGATCTCCTCCAAGCTGACCAGCATGCAGAACAGCCTCGCTATGCTGGTGGACACACCAGACTACTCAGAGAAGTGTGTCCATCTGGAGGCTCTGAAGAACCGGCTGGAGGCCCTGGCCAGCCCCCAAATAGTTGCAACCTTCAATTCCATGTCTATAGGTAAGAACCTGAGGAAAAAAGCACTTGTGTTCCTCAAATCTGATTCCTTCAACATCCTTTTTCTTTGTTCACTGTAGTTCACTTTCATTGATTGTTTTTATAAATATCGTCTGGGGAATACATTCGCTGATCAATCTACTTACATTTTGATGGGTTGTTCATGATTTCTTTGCAGACCAAGCCAAGCTTTTTGTTAAAGTCTTCACAGAGATAGACAGAATGCCACAGCTCCTTGCCTACTACTATAAGTGTCATAAGGTAGGTGGTGACGGCCTCTCTCAGACTTCAGTCATCAGTCAGTAAATCAGTCAACATAAAATCATATTCTCATATCATTTTTCATCTGTTTGGGGTGGGTGTGTGCTCTCCTGTGTGCTTCTCTGAATGAATGACTGTCTGTGTTTGCGTCGGCGTGTCCAGGGCCAGTTGGTGAGCATGTGGCAGGATCTCTCTCAGAGCGAGCTCAGCCTGAACCAGCAGCTGTCTGAATTCTATGACACCCTCCTCTCCACATGGCACTCCCAGCTCCAGTGGAGCAGCCAGGTACATGACAAACTTCCAAGCCAGAAACCTGTCAGCGAACCTGTGGCGCTTGGTTTCAGTGAGAAGTTCCAACAATGCTAACAAGCCGTTTTAGTGAAATTGATGTAAAAAAAAAAAACACCTGTTAAGTCAGAAAAAGTACAATATCAAATCCCGGTTTGTTATTCCATGCAGTGTGCAGTCTGTATGTAACCTTCACACTCAGTGTATCAATTATGTATTTTTAAAGATTCTGATTGGCTGAGACCCAAGAAGCCATTATAAAATACACAATAAACACACACCTGTGACTGCATATGTTAAATTAAAGTTGTATTGTAATAGCTTTAAAACTTGGATGGGAAACACTGTACTTATTATTGTTATATTAAGTATTATTGACAAAAAATCTTAATGCCTCTTAGCTGTTCTAAAATCACTGTAAAGCACAGCTCTTTATGGCTTATTGCATTTTCCCTGAATACTTACTCATTGCCTATATGGTAACACCTACCAGGTGTTCAAGAACCCGTACGAGGTGGTGACGGTGTTGCTGATCCAGACTCTGGGGGCCATGGTGCCCTCCATCCCTGTGTGCCTGGGCACGGCCATGGAGCGGGCGGCCCAGGAGCAGCGGCTCGACACGCTGCTGGAACTCCACCACACCACGTCCGCCTTCGGACACAGCCTGGAGGCCGCTATGCTGCCGCACCTGGGTCTGTGCAAAGCCAGGACACACGATAGTCAAAACAATGAAACTGTAGACAGTGTAGATAGTGCAGATGAGGTGAATTCACATCATTATGTTCTGTCTGTGCTTCCTGCAGGTGAGAACAACCTGCTGAAGGTGAATGAGCTGGTCAGCGCGTTGTATGATCCATACAAACTCTACCAGCTTCAGTATGGAGACCTGGAGCAAGCCCACCTCCTCATCCAGATCAGTGCTGTGCCTCTGGTAAGACAACACACACAGACACACACAGACACACACACACACACACACACACAATCCAATAGGTTCACATTAAAATCTTGTCACTAGTGTTTGTTGTCTGATTCTCTTCCCATTTTCTGCTTTCTCTGTTTTCCTACTCCCTCCGTCTCGCACTCTCCGTCTTTCTCCTCCCTCCCTCTTTCCAGGAACACGGGGAAGTGATCGACTGTGTGGAGGAGTTGAGCCACTCTGTTGGCAAGCTGTTTGGCCTGGCCAGCGCTGCCGTGGACCGCTGTGTCAAACTGACTGACGGACTGGCCGTGTGTGGCCTCCTCAAAGCCCTCAAAGCCCTTTTTCACCAAGTAAAAATCGCTCACTGTTACTCACAGTCATATGACCATATTTTATGATCTTTGCTTTATTCACATATGAAAACTTAGACTAAGGATTTGCTCCATTTTGAGTTATGTGTGGACTGTAAGAGTGTCGGACCTTGGTAGTTTTTTTTTTTTTTTATTGTTTTATGTAGCCAGCCTTACCATTGTGTCTTGTTCCAGGTATGTGTCTGACTTCTCCACAACACTGCAGTCAATCAGGAAGAAGTGTAAACTGGAGGACACGCCTAGTTCATCTGTTTTCCAAGAGGACTGGACAGCCTTCCAGAACTCTGTCAGGTGACTGTCTGTTATATTTGAGATACGCTGATGAGAATTGGATTTTAACATTTTCTCACTCCAAGTGCATTGCATTAGGATCCATTGTTTATAGTCTTTTGACATTCAAACTCACCACTGGAGTGCCCTTTAAGATGAGTATTACAGTATGCAAGATGTGGCCCATGGTTTAACCTAGTTTTTACGTCGTGTTTCACAGGATCATTGCCACTTGTGGAGAGTTACTTAGACAATGTGGAGCCTTTGAGCAGCAGCTGTCAAACAAGTAAGATAAACTTGTATACTGTGTATTACAATTGAGATTGGCTAGACGTCTTTAATGCTCTAGTTGTCCACCTTTATCTTCGACCTGTTTGACTGAAAGTGATATAACTTGTGGGACTGCAAGTGCAGTTATAGCACCAAGTCACATTCTCAAATTTTAACAAATTGCATGCCTCTCCTGTGATCCATCATCCCTCCCATAGGATCCTGGCCACGGCAGGTAAGTATTTGTCGGAGTCGTACAGCCCCACGCAGCCTGGCAGGTATCCAGGAGGCCAGCTCCACAGAGAGGAAGAGCACCACCAAAAACCCCTGGCAGGAGTTACAACTACCTTCAGAGGGGCAACATGGCTGAATACAACAGCCTGATGGAAGTGCTCTATTCTCTAAAGGTATGGAGCAGGGATTGATGTCAGAGGAGGGCAAATTCTTTTTCTGTGTTTGCAGAAAAGGCAGTCTAGTTCTACATGGAGGAAATCTTAATATAACTGAATTTTGTAACACCAAGCATGGGTCAATTACTGTAGCATGTTATCAAGCGGCTTCATGTTGACAAATTCCAGCTGCTTTTATACATAAAGTTCCCATTGGTTTGTAGGAGAAGGGCACAGGTAACTCCAACCTGTTAGCTGAGCCTAGGACGGCTCTGACCAGACTGAACCAACAGGCCAACCAGCTGGCCTTCGACTCCGTCTTCCTGCAGATCAAACACCAGCTCTGCCTTGTCTCCAAGATGGAGGTGAGTGTCAAGTTTCTGCATTATTTGATTTTAAATAGGGATTGACATGATTTGAGTGCATTGCTAAGAGCTTTCGGTGTGTGTCGGTGTGTGTCGGTGTGTGTCGGTGTGTGTCGGTGTGTGTCGGTGTGTGTCTGTGTGTGTCTGTGTGTGTGTGTGTGTGTGTCCGTGCGCATGCAAGTGAGTGACGTGTCTAATTTAATCTCACTTCATACTGTTTGAACCATGCACCGTGTTTGTGTCCAGAGTCGAGAGGCAGGTGGTTTTGGAGAGAGTTACACAGAGGACTTACCTACTTTCAGCCTGTCGCCGCAAGAATACATTACAAATGTAAGTCAGGCTTGGCTTGAATATAGGTCATAACATTAACTCAAAAAATAATTCCTAAATTATTATCTACATAACTCAAGTATGCGGTGTGAATCACCACAGGAAGCCACAACACTTATCCCCTAAGATGAAATCAAAGTAATGTTCTCGTACATATTCACAGTTAATATGAGTACTATGAATATGATAGCTCCCAGACACCGGACGTATCAAACTACATGACTGTCTGTCTTCCCTTCCCAGATAGGGCAGTACATTATGTCTCTGCCACTTCACTTAGAGCCATTTGTGACACAAGAGGACCCGGCACTAGAGTTGGCCCTGCACGCTGGAAAGCTGCCCTTCCCTCCTGAGCAAGGTGACTGGCCGTCTGCCCCAACTCTCACCGCAATCCATCTCTCCACATGCTCCTGTCTAGGGTTTATAGCCATTACATTTTTCTCTGTTCTTCAGTTTTTCCTTGTTTTCCTACTCATTTTCTTTCCTCTAACCCTTCTACTGTGCTTCTGTTTTTAACCCTTATACCTCTTCACTTTTGCGTTCTCGCTTTTTCACTCGTCCGTCACTCCTTTATTCCTGGGAGCTGTGAAACAGGTGTTTGCTAATGGTTCAGTTGCTAACATTATAGCAAGCCAAGTACATTACTGTATGCTCTAAAGAAGAGATTAAGACAGCTCATCAATCAGGAAGCGAAAGAGCTGAGATCAGATTCAAATAAACTTAGGTTGAAATGTCATCGCCACCAATGTGCCATGGGACTGTATAGAATCTGTACTTGTCTTTCCTCCCTTTCCTCCTTTCTACATGATTTTAACCTTTTTCCCCATCTTGCGCTTCCTCTTTTTCTCCCTACACACCATTCATGTCAATTTCCCTCCCCTCCAAAAATGTCTCTTCATCTCTCTGTCCTAACATCGCTGACTGTTGTTCCCTGTATGTCCTGTGAACCGTCCCACGTTTGACATCATCGCTGTCCACCTCTCTCAGGTGATGACCTTCCTGAGCTGGACAACACGGCCGACTACTGGCTGGGCTCCATTGCCCGGGCAACCATGCAAACCTACCTGCGATGCCATCCTGCTCATCCCTCAACTCGGCACCCA